>NW_027009773.1:0-40001 GCF_036934945.1 Oncorhynchus masou masou
TGAGGTTACATGTTAACTGAAGAGACTCTGGTACTCAGGTTACATGTTAACTGAAGAGACTCTGGTACTCAGGTTACATGTTAACTGAAGAGACTCTGGTACTCAGGTTACATGTCAGCTAAAGAGACTGGTACTCAGGTTACATGTTAACTGAAGAGACTCTGGTACTCAGGTTACATGTTAGCTAAAGAGACTGGTACTCAGGTTACATGTTAACTGAAGAGACTTGTACCAGGTTACATGTTAACTGAAGAGACTCTGCTACTCAGGTTACATGTTAACTGAAGATACTCTGGTACTCAGGTTACATGTTAACTGAAGAGACTCTGTACTCAGGTTACATGTCAGCTAAAGAGACTGGTACTCAGGTTACATGTTAGCTGAAGAGACTCTGGTACTGAGGTTACATGTTAACTGAAGAGACTTGGTACTGAGGTTAACTCGTTATCTGAAGAGACTGGTACTCAGGTTACATGTTAACTGAAGAGACTCTGGTACTCAGGTTACATGTTAGCTGAAGAGACTCTGGTACTCAGGTTACATGTTAGCTGAAGAGACTGGTACTCAGGTTACATGTTAGCTGAAGAGACTCTGGTACTGAGGTTACATGTTAACTGAAGAGACTCTGGTACTCAGGTTACATGTTAGCTGAAGAGACTCTGGTACTCAGGTTACATGTCAGCAAAAGAGACTGGTACCAGGTTACATGTTATCTGAAGAGACTGGTACTCAGGTTACATGTTAACTGAAGAGACTCTGGTACTCAGGTTACATGTTAACTGAAGAGACTCTGGTACTCAGGTTACATGTTAGCTGAAGAGACTGGTACTCAGGTTACATGTTAGCTGAAGAGACTCTGGTACTGAGGTTACATGTTAACTGAAGAGACTCTGGTACTCAGGTTACATGTTAGCTGAAGAGACTCTGGTACTCAGGTTACATGTCAGCTAAAGAGACTGGTACTCAGGTTACATGTTAACTGAAGAGACTCTGGTAACTCAGGTTACATGTTAACTGAAGAGACTGGTACTCAGGTTACATGTTAGCTGAAGAGACCTGCTACTCAGGTTACATGTTAGCTGAAGAGACCTGCTACTCAGGTAACATGTTAGCTAAAGAGACTGGTACTCAGATTACATGTTATCTAAAGAGACTGGTACTCAAGTTACATGTTAGCTGAAGAGACCTGCTACTCAGGTTACATGTTAACTGAAGAGACTGGTACTCAGGTTACATGTTAGCTGAAGAGACTGCTACTCAGGTTACATGTTAACTGAAGAGACTGGTACTCAGGTTACATGTTAGCTGAAGAGACCTGCTACTCAGGTTACATGTCAGCTGAAGAGACTCTGGTACTGAGGTTACATGTTAGCTGAAGAGACTCTGGTACTCAGGTTACATGTTAACTGAAGAGACTCTGGTACTCCCAGGTTACATGTTAACTGAAGAGACTCTGGTACTGAGGTTACATGTTAACTGAAGAGATTCTGGTACTGAGGTTACATGTTAACTGAAGACACCTGGTACTCAGGTTACATGTTAACTGAAGAGACTCTGGTACTCAGGTTACATGTTAACTGAAGAGACTCTGGTACTGAGGTTACATGTTAACTGAAGACACTCTGGTACTCAGGTTACATGTTAGCTGAAGAGACTCTGGTACTCAGGTTACATGTTAGCTGAAATAAACAAGTCAGGATTAAGCTGTCCCAGTTTATCTAACCTGTCTGGATTAACCTCTTGGAACTCCCCATCCCGGATCCGGGATCGTGACTAAAGCCTCAGGCTCATTAGCATAAGGCAACGTTAACGATTTCTGAAATCGCAAACAAATGAAAATAATGCGTCTGCTCCTCAAGCTTAGCCTTTCTTAACCTGTTGATGCTCTGGGGCGCTATTTATTTTTGGATGAAAACGTTCCCGTTTTAAACAAGATATTTTGTCACAAAAAGATGCTCGACTATGCATATAATTGATAGCTTTCGAAAGAAAACACTCTGACGTGTCCAGAACTACCAAGATATTTTCAGTGTGCCCTAGAACGTGAGCTTCAGGGCAAACCAAGATGAGACGGCATCCAGGAAATGAGCAGGATTTTTGAGGCTCTGTTTTCCATTGTCTCCTTATATGGCTGTGAATGCAAGAGGAATGAGCCTGCCCCTTTCTGTCGCTTTCCCCAAGGTGTCTGCAGCATTAGCCTATTTTGTAGGCAGATCATTGGAAGATTGACCATAAGAGACCACATTTACCAGGTGTCCGGCCGGTGTCCTGCGCGAAATTGTGCGCAAAAGCCAGCTGCCAGTATTTTTCCATGGGATACAGAGAGGAAAGCAAGCTTCCACGAACTGCATATCAATGAAGAGATATGTGAAAAAACACCTTGAGGATTGATTCCAAACAACGTTTGCCATGTTTCGGTCGATATTATGTAGTTAATTCGGAAAAAGTTTTACGTTGTAGGTGACTGAATTTTCGGTTCGTTTCCTGGTAGCCAGACGCAATGTAGAAAACGGAACGATTTCTCCTACACACAGACGCTTTCAGGAAAAACTGCGCATTTGGTATGTAACTGAGAGTCTCCTCATTGAAAACATCAGAAGCTCTTCAAAGGTAAATGATTTTATTTATTTGGTTATCTGGTTTTTGTGAAAATGTTGCGTGCTAAATGCTACTCAAAATGCTATGCTAGCTTTGCATACTCTTACACAAATTAGTCAATTTCTATGGTTCAAAAGCATATTTTGAAAATCTGAGATGACAGTGTTGTTAACAAATCAGGATTAAGATGTCCCAGTTTATCTAACCTGTCTGGATTAACAAGTCAGGATTAAGATGTCCCAGTTTATCTAACCTGTCTGGATTAACAAATCAGCATTAAGATGTCCCAGTTTATCTAACCTGTCTGGATTAACAAGTCAGGATTAAGATGTCCCAGTTTATCTAACCTGTCTGGATTAACAAATCAGGATTAAAATGTCCCAGTTTATCTAACCTGTCTGGATTAACAAGTCAGGATTAAGATGTCCCAGTTTATCTAACCTGTCTGGATTAACAAATCAGCATTAAGATGTCCCAGTTTATCTAACCTGTCTGGATTAACAAGTCAGGATTAAGATGTCCCAGTTTATCTAACCTGTCTGGATTAACAAATCAGGATTAAAATGTCCCAGTTTATCTAACCTGTCTGGATTAACAAATCTGTCCCAGTTTATATGGTGTCCCACTCTTTCTGAATTCACCCTTCAGTAATTGTAAAATTCTTGTGGATTTTGTCTATTTAATAATACTCTGGTATTCCGTAACTGTGTAGTATCATTGGGATCATTGTTTATGCCCTACTGCATAAAATAACCTAACCCTAACGCATTAAATAACCCTAACCCTAAAGCATTAAATAACCCTAACCCTACTGCATAAAATAACCCTAACGCATCAAATAACCCTAACCCTAAAGCATAAAATAACACTAAAGCATTAAATAACCCTAACCCTAAAGCATTAAATAACCCTAACCCTACTGCATTAAATAACCTAACCCTAAAGCATTAAATAACCCTAACCCTACTGCATTAAATAACCCTAACCCTAAAGCATTAAATAACCCTAACCCTAAAGCATTAAATAACCCTAAAGCATTAAATAACCCTAACCCTAAAACATTAAATAACCCTAACCCTAACCCTAACGCATAAAATAACCCTAACCCTACTGCATTAAATAGCCCTAACCCTACTGCATTAAATAACCCTAACCCTAAAGCATTAAATAACCCTAACCCTAAAGCATTAAATAACCCTAAAGCATTAAATAACCCTAACCCTAAAGCATTAAATAACCCTAACCCTAACGCATAAAATAACCCTAACCCTACTGCATTAAATAACCCTAACCCTACTGCATTAAATAACCCTAACCCTAAAGCATTAAATAACCCTAACCCTAAAACATTAAATAACCCCAACCCTAATGCATAAAATAACCCTAACCCTACTGCATTAAATAACCCTAACCCTAAAGCATAAAATAACCCTAACCCTACTGCATAAAATAACCCTAACCCTAAAGCATAAAACAAATAATATACTTCACAATATTCAACACAAACCACACAGACATATTTTTGCATGCCAGTGCTTTTTAATTATTTACAAAACCACCTGAGGAAGACAGACATACATTCTATTGAACCTTTCCATTGCACAAATTCTCTCAATATTTCATCTAAGTATCCGTGTAGAATGTAGAAACGGTGAGCAAAATGCTAATTGTGTATCCCCCATACAATACATATAGAGCCTAATATATATATATATATATATATATATATACTATATATATACTATATATATACTTATTTCATCTTTATTTCACTATAATATATGAAAATATTGTCCGTTTGAATTCTGCTACGGAGTTGCTTTCTAAAATAGGAAACTGAGTCCGTCCGTATAGTACCACTTTCAATAGTGCACCACCTCCAGTACACATCTCCCTCCTCTCATCAGTGGAGACAAACTACTGTGGAGTAAAGACCGTTTACAGGAACATCTCAAATAAATGATCAACACACTATTCAGTGTCAACAACAGAACGACCATGTCACACATATCAGCATGCTGTCCCATTTGGACTGTAGAAACCTCAGCATACCTCAACTCTACAGATACATTTGGACTGTAGAAACCTCAGCATACCTCATCTCTACAGATACATTTGGTTTGTAGAAACCTCAGCATACTTCAACTCTACAGATACATTTGGACTGTAGAAACCTCAGCATACCTCAACTCTACAGATACATTTGGACTGTAGAAACCTCAGCATACCTCAACTCTACAGATACATTTGGACTGTAGAAACCTCAGCATACCTCAACTCTACAGATACATTTGGACTGTAGAAACCTCAGCATACCTCAACTCTACAGATACATTTGGACTGTAGAAACATCAGCATACTTCAACTCTACAGATACATTTGACAAATAAATGCATACACATATAGTGTACACATCCAGTATTGATATCATGCATGTACACATTGAACAGAGCAAATGTTCAGCCACAGGCTGAGTACACTAACATGTACAATAAATGCATGCAACCAAAAGGTTGGTCATAGGCTACGTCACAAATGATACCCGATTCCCTATATAGTGCACTAGTTTAGACCAGCTCAAAAGTCCCACACTATACTCTGTATGGGGTGCCATTTGTGACACAGACATAGACATGTCAGCTACTCAAGTAGCTGACATAAACATTCAGGAACAAGATCATGCTCCGGTCTACATTCATTAAGGAAAACGACAGGATAGATAGAGGGAGACAGAAATAGAGAGGGCAGGGGGAGATACAGAGAGAAATACAGAGAGATACAGAGAGATACAGAGAGAGAGGACAGGGGGGTAGATACAGACAGAAATACAGAGATACAGAGATACAGAGAGAGAGGACGGGGGGGTAGACACAGAGAGAAATACAGAGAGATACAGAGAGATACAGAGAGAGAGGACGGGGGTAGACACAGAGAGAAATACAGAGAGATACAGAGAGATACAGAGAGAGAGGACGGGGGGTAGACACACAGAGAAATACAGAGAGATACAGAGAGAAGGACGGGGGGTAGACACAGAGAAATACAGAGAGATACAGAGAGATACAGAGAGAGAGGACGGGGGGTAGACACAGAGAGAAATACAGAGAGATACAGAGAGATACAGAGAGAGGACGGGGTAGACACAGAGAGAAATACAGAGAGATACTGAGAGATACAGCGAGAGAGGACGGGGGGTAGACACAGAGAGAAATACAGAGAGATACAGAGAGAGAGGACGGGGGTAGACACAGAGAGAAATACAGAGAGATACAGAGAGATACAGAGAGAGGATGGGGGGTAGACACAGAGAGAAATACAGAGAGATACAGAGAGAGAGGAGGGGGGGTAGACACAGAGAGAAATACAGAGAGATACAGAGAGATACAGAGAGAGAGAGGGCGGGGGGTAGATACAGAGAGAGAGGGCGGGGGGTAGATACAGAGAGAGAGGCGGGGGGGGTAGATACAGAGAGAGGGGGCGGGGGTAGATACAGAGAGAGGGGCAGGGGGTAGATACAGAGAGAGAGGACGGGGGGTAGATACAGAGAGGGAAAGAGAGAGAGGACGGGGGGTAGATACAGAGAGAGAGGACGGGGGGTAGATACAGAGAGAGAAAAGAGAGAGGACAGGGGGGTAGATACAGAGAGAGAGGGCGGGGGGGGGTAGATACAGAGAGAGAGGGCAGGGGGTAGATACAGAGAGAGAGGGCGGGGGGTAGATACAGAGAGAGAGGGTGGGGGGGTAGATACAGAGAGAGGGCGGGGGGTAGATACAGAGAGAGGGGGGGGGGTAGATACAGAGAGAGAGGGCAGGGGGGTAGATACAGAGAGAGAGGGGGGGGGGGTAGATACAGAGAGAGAGGGCGGGGGGTAGATACAGAGAGAGGGGGCGGGGTAGATACAGAGAGAGGGCAGGGGGGTAGATACAGAGAGAGGGGGCGGGGGTAGATACAGAGAGAGGGGGCAGGGGGGTAGATACAGAGAGAGAGGACGGGGGGTAGATACCGAGAGGGAAAGAGAGAGAGGACAGGGGTAGATACAGAGAGAGAGGGGCGGGGGGTAGATACAGAGAGAGAGGGCGGGGGGTAGATACAGAGAGAGAGAGGCGGGGGGGTAGATACAGAGAGAGAGGACGGGGGGGTAGATATAGAGAGAGGGCAGGGGGGTAGATACAGAGAGAGAGGACGGGGGGTAGATACAGAGAGAGAGAGGGGCGGGGGGTAGATACAGAGAGAGAGGACGGGGGGTAGATACAGAGAGGGAAAGAGAGAGAGGACGGGGGGTAGATACAGAGAGAGAGGGCGGGGGGTAGATACAGAGAGAGAGGAGGGGGGGTAGATACAGAGAGAGAGGGCGGGGGTAGATACAGAGAGAGAGGAGGGGGTAGATACAGAGAGAGAGGAAGGGGGGTAGATACAGAGAGAGAGGGGCGGGGGGGTAGATACAGAGAGAGGGGCGGGGGGTAGATACAGAGAGAGAGGAAGGGGGGTGGATACAGAGAGAGAGGGCGGGGGGTAGATACAGAGAGAGGAAGGGGGGTAGATACAGAGAGAGAGGGCGGGGGGTAGATACAGAGAGAGGAGGAGGGGGTGGTAGATACAGAGAGAGGGGCGGAGGTAGATACAGAGAGAGAGAGGAGGGGGGGTAGATACAGAGAGAAAGAGAGAGAGGACGGGGGGTAGATACAGAGAGAGGGTGGGGGTAGATACAGAGAGAGAAAGAGAGAGAGGACGGGGGGTAGATACAGAGAGAGAGGACGGGGGGGTGGATACAGAGAGAGAGGGGGGGGGTAGATACAGAGAGAGAGGAAGGGGGGTGGATACAGAGAGAGAGGGCGGGGGGTAGATACAGAGAGAGAGGTGGGGGTAGATGCAGAGAGAGAAAGAGAGAGAGGATGGGGGGTAGATACAGAGAGAGAGGACGAGGGGTAGATACAGAGAGAGAGGAGGGGGTAGATACAGAGAGAGGGCAGGGGGTAGATACAGAGGAAGGGGGGTAGATACAGAGAGAGAGGGCGGGGGATAGATACAGAGAGAGAGGGTGGGAGGGTAGATACAGAGAGAGAGGAAGGGGGTAGATACAGTGAGATACAGAGAGAGAGGCGGGGGGGTAGATACAGAGAGAAAGGACGGGGGTAGATACAGAGAGAGAGAGGCGGGGGGGTAGATACAGAGTGAGAGGGCGGGGGGTAGATACAGAGAGAGAGGAAGGGGGGTGGATACAGAGAGAGAGGGCGCGGGGGGTAGATACAGAGAGAGGAAGGGGGGTAGATACAGAGAGAGAGGGGCGGGGGTAGATACAGAGAGAGAGAGGAGGGGGTGGTAGATACAGAGAGAGGGCGGAGGTAGATACAGAGAGAGAGAGAGGGGGGGGTAGATACAGAGAGAGAAAGAGAGAGAGGACAGGGGGGGTAGATACAGAGAGAGAGGGTGGGGGTAGATACAGAGAGAGAAAGAGAGAGAGGACGGGGGGTAGATACAGAGAGAGAGAGGACGGGGGGTAGATACAGAGAGGGAAAGAGAGAGAGGACGGGGGGTAGATACAGAGAGAGAGGGCGGGGGTAGATACAGAGAGAGAGGAGGGGGGGTAGATACAGAGAGAGAGGGCGGGGGTAGATACAGAGAGAGAGGAGGGGGTAGATACAGAGAGAGAGGAAGGGGGGTAGATACAGAGAGAGAGGGCGGGGGTAGATACAGAGAGAGAGGGCGGGGGGTAGATACAGAGAGAGAGGAAGGGGGGTGGATACAGAGAGAGAGGGGGGGGGTAGATACAGAGAGAGGAAGGGGGTAGATACAGAGAGAGAGGGCGGGGGTAGATACAGAGAGAGAGGAGGGGGTGGTAGATACAGAGAGAGGGGCGGAGGTAGATACAGAGAGAGAGAGGAGGGGGGTAGATACAGAGAGAGAAAAGAGAGAGGACGGGGGGGTAGATACAGAGAGAGGGTGGGGGTAGATACAGAGAGAGAAAGAGAGAGAGGACGGGGGGTAGATACAGAGAGAGAGGACGGGGGGGTGGATACAGAGAGAGAGGGGGGGGGTAGATACAGAGAGAGAGGAAGGGGGGGGTGGATACAGAGAGAGAGGGCGGGGGGTAGATACAGAGAGAGAGGGTGGGGGTAGATGCAGAGAGAAAGAGAGAGAGGATGGGGGGTAGATACAGAGAGAGAGGACGAGGGGTAGATACAGAGAGAGAGGAGGGGGTAGATACAGAGAGAGAGGGCAGGGGGTAGATACAGAGGAAGGGGGGTAGATACAGAGAGAGAGGGCGGGGATAGATACAGAGAGAGAGGGTGGGAGGGGTAGATACAGAGAGAGAGGAAGGGGGTAGATACAGTGAGATACAGAGAGAGAGGGCGGGGGGTAGATACAGAGAGAAAGGACGGGGTAGATACAGAGAGAGGGCGGGGGGGTAGATACAGAGTGAGAGGGCGGGGGGGTAGATACAGAGAGAGAGGGCGGGGGTAGATACAGAGTGAGAGGGCGGGGGGGGTAGATACAGAGAGAGTGGGCGGGGGTGTAGATACAGAGAGAGAGGAAGGGGGGTAGATACAGAGAGAGAGGAAGGGGGTAGATACAGAGAGAGAGGAAGGGGGGGTAGATACAGAGAGAGAGGGGGGGGTAGATACAGAGAGAGAGGAGGGGGGTAGATACAGAGAGAGAAAGAGAGAGGACGGGGGTAGATACAGAGAGAGAGGGTGGGGGTAGATGCAGAGAGAGAAAGAGAGAGAGGACGGGGGGTAGATACAGAGAGAGAGGGCAGGGGGTAGATACAGAGGAAGGGGGGTAGATACAGAGAGAGAGGGCGGGGGATAGATACAGAGAGAGAGGGTGGGAGGGGTAGATACAGAGAGAGAGGAAGGGGGTAGATACAGTGAGATACAGAGAGAGAGGGCGGGGGGTAGATACAGAGAGAGAGGACGGGGGTAGATACAGAGAGAGAGAGGGCGGGGGTAGATACAGAGTGAGAGGGCGGGGGGTAGATACAGAGAGAGAGGGGCGGGGGTAGATACAGAGTGAGAGGGGCGGGGGGTAGATACAGAGAGAGTGGGCGGGGGGGTAGATACAGAGTGAGAGGGCGGGGGGGGATAGATACAGAGAGTGAGGAAGGGGGGGGGATAGATACAGAGAGTGAGGAAGGGGGTAGATACAGTGAGATACAGAGAGGGAAAGAGAGACGGAAAGAGAGCGAGAAAGAGAGAGATCACAGTGATTTCTTGGACATGAAGGCATAACACATTGGTTACTGGACATCTTTGGTTTCAAAGCCGGTCCATGGATGCACAAGCTTTAACAAACAGGAGGTTTATCAGGTGGGCAGCATTACTACATTTCACAAGAGCAGTGCAACGAAGTTGTGAGCAGGAATCTAACATGAATGGATGTTTCACACTCAAGGTTCTTGTCATAAAGATCAACACGTAGTTCACTGACGTGTCCTACAAGATGGAAACAAAGTGTAAAAAACAGACCTTTTTTAATACCCCAACTAGATCAGGTTGAGGTACAGACACTACAGACACTACAGTACCACACAGCCTCCCTCTTCCTCTCTCCCCCTCCCTATCTCCTAATTCCCCCTCCCTCTCTCCTCCCTCCTCCTCTCTCCCCTCCCTATCTCCTAATTCCCCCTCCCTCTCTCCTCCCTCCTTCTCTCTCCCTTCCCTATCTCCAAATTCCCCCTCCTCTCTCCTCCCTCCTTCTCTCTCCCTCCCTATCTCCTAATTCCCCATCCCTCTCTCCTCCCTCCTTCTCTCTCCCCTCCCTATCTCCTAATTCCCCCTCCCTCTCTCCTCCCTCCTTCTCTCTCCCCTCCCTATCTCCTAATTCCCCCTCCCTCTCTCCTCCCTCCTTCTCTCTCCCCTTCCTATCTCCTAATTCCCCCTCCCTCTCTCCTCCCTCCTTCTCTCTCCCTCCTTAGCTCCTAATTCCCCCTCCCTCTCTCCTCCCTCCTTCTCTCTCCCCTCCCTAACTCCTAATTCCCCCTCCCTCTCTCCTCCCGCCTTCTCTCTCCCCTCCCTATCTCCTAATTCCCCCTCCCTCTCTCCTCCCTCCTTCTCTCTCCCCTCCCTATCTCCTAATTCCCCCTCCCTCTCTCCTCCCTACTTCTCTCTCCCCTCCTTAGCTCCTAATTCCCCCTCCCTCTCTTCTCCCTCCTTCTCTCTCCCCCTCCCATTTCTCCTAATCCCCCCTCTCTCTTAATTCCTCCTCCCTCTCTCCTCCCTTCTCTCTCTCCCCTCCCTATCTCTTAATCCCCCTCCCTCTCTCCTCCCTCCTTCGCTCTCCCTTTCCCTCTCTCTTCAAACCTCAGCCCCCTGCCCCTGAGACAGCTGACCAGACCCTATACTTCCATCTGACCCCAGATGACCACTAGACTCTGTAGTGAGAACTGAAGTCTGACCAAGTACTGAATTTGACCCAAACTCTGGATGACCACTAGACTCTGTAGTGAGAACTGAAGTCTGATCAAGTACTGAATTTGACCCAAACTCTGGATGACCACTAGACTCTGTAGTGAGAACTGAAGACCGATCAAGTACTGAATTTGACCCAAACTCTGGATGACCACTACACTCTGTAGTAAGAACGGATGTCTGATCAAATACTGAATTTGACCCAAACTCTAGTTGCGAGTTCTGACTGGAGTCAGGATTTTGATTGGTCTCTTGGTTGGGTCCTGACTCAGAGCCAGGACTCTGATTGGTCTCTGCAGTTCTGTGTGTGTGCTGCTGATAGGACAGGCCCAGCTCCTTCCACTTCATGCGGTTGGCTGCTATCCCATCAACCATAGGCTTCAGCTTCACGTTTAGCTTCATCAGAGCCTAGAGGGGAGACAGTGTGGGAGACTGACTTAGAAGGGGCTGAATCGCAGACAGACATGGGCTCATTTCATGCAGGACGACTGAAAAAAGGGCTGAAATAAAGACATTCCAGAGGACATCATACTGTGGAAACATACAGCTCTGGACTACTGGACTGAGATTTTATTGCGCTGGATTTCCCCTTGAACTTGGTGTGTCAGTAACAAACAGACGAGATGGGTTTAGAACAGGCGAGTCCGTTACCTGGTAGAGGGCTTACAGATCCCATCTATCCACTCCAGCTGCAGGGCGGGCAGCTCGTCTTTACGATTACGGTCAAAGATGGCCTGAGGAGAGAGACGTCGAGATGTCAAGGCTAACTTTAGTCATTTCATCCCAACAGTTGAATATCTAAAGAAAGAACTCCCTACATCAAGGCTAACTTTAGTCATTTCATCCCAACAGTTGAATATCTAAAGAAAGAACTCCCCACATCAAGGCTAACTTTAGTCATTTCATCCCAACAGTTGAATATCTAAAGAAAGAACTCCCTACATCAAGGCTAACTTTAGTCATTTCATCCCAACAGTTGCATATCTAAAGAAAGAACTCCCTACATCAAGGCTAACTTTAGTCATTTCATCCCAACAGTTGCATATCTAAAGAAAGAACTTCCTACATCAAGGCTAACTTTAGTCATTTCATCCCAACAGTTGCATATCTAAAGAAAGAACTCCCTACATCAAGGCTAACTTTAGTCATTTCATCCCAACAGTTACATATCTAAAGAAAGAACTCCCTACATCAAGACTAACTTTAGTCATTGCATCCCAACAGTTGCATATCTAAAGAAAGAACTCCCTACATCAAGGCTAACTTTAGTAATTTCATCCCAACAGTTGCATATCTAAAGAAAAGAACTCCCTACATCAAGGCTAACTTTAGTCATTTCATCCCAACAGTTGCATATCTAAAGAAAGAACTCCCTACATCAAGGCTAACTTTAGTCATTTCATCCCAACAGTTGCATATCTAAAGATAGAACTCCCTACATCAAGGCTAACGTCTGGGAACCCAGAGGGCGTTAGAAAGACACTGAAGCTCAGCAGAAGGAAATATAAAAGTCGACTTCCTAAATGCTGTGCAGACTAAAGGTGCATTAATGGAGTTTGGACTCAAGGGAATCAAGGTCGTAGTGGATGGAGAGTTAATATCAAAGTTGATGATCTGACATTGAAGAGAAGTTTATTTTGAAGGGAAGGGTAGTTGGAAGGCGAAGTTGTACAATGAAGTGTAGTTTAACAGCATGTGTAGTTTAACAGGAAGTGTAGTTTGAAGGGAAGTGTAGTTTGAATGTAAGGGAAGTGTAGTTTGAAGGGAAGTGTAGTTTAACGGGAAGTGTAGTTTAACGGGAAGTGTAGTTTAACAGGAAGTGTAGTTGAATGGGAAGTGTAGTTTAACAGGAAGTGTAGTTTGATGGGAAGTGTAGTTTGAAGGGAAGTGTAGTTTGAAGGGAAGTGTAGTTTGAAAGGAGGTGTTACAGTAGTACTGTATTCTGCTTACCGCTGGAGTTAACTTGAGCTCAGACCTCTCCCTGTCACCTTGCTCGAAAAACTCACTGGTCACCAACTCCGCAACCTGTAGGGGGATTGTCAATGATGTCAATGATGATCCTTTGGACCCTAGTCAACACTAGTACATTATACAAGGATTAGGGTGTCATTTGTGACACAGGAAGAAGTTTTGTAACATTTCACCTGTTTGGAGATCTCCCAGGGGCGGGTCACTGCACCCAAGTCACATGCTGTCATTAGCATAGACCTGGTGATGACAGAGGTCAGAGGTTGTTTAGAACCAAACCAAGTCTCCACAGAAGGAGATTGTTGATCATGGTTCAATAAACAAGTAAGACAGATAGAAGGACCTGAGAAGTTCTCTGTGAGCCTCGTCTGTCCAGCTGAACTCTCCAGAGAGAACGCGGTCAAAGAACTGGCTCCTCCTCCTGTTTAGGAGCACAGACAGAGTCAAAGAACTGGCTCCTCCTCCTGTTTAGGAGCACAGACAGAGTCAAAGAACTGGCTCCTCCTCCTGTTTAGGAGCACAGACAGAGTCACAGAACTGGCTCCTCCTCCTGTTTAGGAGCACAGACAGAGTCACAGAACGGATACAAGGAAAAGGAGGGAGGTTCAATGGCAAAGCAGACGGGAGGTGGCCTGAGTGCCAGTCTGTTTGTGTTATCAAGTTTCTGTTCTACAACTGCATGTGGAAGTTGTAAGTCTTACTGGAAGTGCAGGGTGAGGTCAGTGGAGAGGATGGCCTGTTTCAGTAGCTGCATCATACTACTGTACTCTTTGGAACACAGGTTGGCAAAGATATTATGACCCTGTTGGAAGACATGAGCAAAATATATATTAAGATTTTATGACCCTGATGGAAGACATGAGCAAAATATATATTAATATTTTATGACCCTGATGGAAGACATGAGCAAAATATATATTAATATTTTATGACCCTGATGGAAGACATGAGCAAAATATATATTAATATTTTATGACCCTGTTGAAAAAGATATATTATCAGGTAATACATGCAAGGGGAATTTCAGGGTTGAGGAATAAATGGAAGCTCTTAAGCCTTGGTTTCTCTAATGACTGCCTCGCCTGGTTTACCAACTACTTCTCTGATAGAGTTCAGTGTGTCAAATCGGAGGGCCTGTTGTCTGGACCTCTGATAGTCTCTATAGGTGTGCCACAGGGTTCAATTCTCGGGCTGACTCTCTTTTCTGTATACATCAATGATGTTGCTCTTGCTGCTGGTGATTCTCTGATCCACCTCTACTCAGACGACACCATTCTGTATGCTTCTGGCCCCCTCCTTGGACACTGTGTTAACAACCCTCCAGACGAGCTTCAATGCTACACAACTCTCCTTCCGTGGCCTCCAACTGCTCTTAAACGCAAGTAAAACTAAATGCATGCTTTTCAATCGATCGCTGCCCACACCTGCTCACCCGTCCAGCATCACTACTCTGGACACCTCTGACTTAGAATACGTGGACAACTACAAATACCTGGGTGTCTGGTTAGACTGTAAACTCTCCTTCCAGACTCACATTAAGCATCTCCAATCCAAAATTAAATCTAGAATCGGATTCCTATATCGCAACAAAGCATCCTTTGCCAAACATACCCTTGTAAAACTGACCATCCTACCGATCCTCGACTTTGGTGATGTCATCTATAAAATAGCCTCCAACACTCTACTCAACAAATTGAATGCAGTCTATCACAGTGCCATCCGTTTGTCACCAAAGCCCCATACACTACCTAACGCTGCGACCTGTACGCTCTCGTTGGTTGGCCCTCGCTTCATACTCGTCGCCAAACCCACTGGCTGCAGGTTATCTACAAGTCTCTGCTAGGTAAAGCCCCACCTTATCTCAGCTCACTGGTCACCATTGCAGCACCCACTTGTAGCACACGCTCTAGCAGGTATATCCCACTAGTCACCCCCAAAGCCAATTCCTCCTTTGGTCGTCTTTCCTTCCAGTTCTCTGCTGCTCATGACTGGAACAAATTGTAAAAAATTCTGAAGCTGGAGACTCATATGTCCCTCACTAACTTTAAGCACCAGCTGTCAGAGCATTTTACAGATCACTGCACCTGTACTTAGCCTATATGTAAACAGCCCATCTATCTACCTACCTCATCCCCATACTGGTATTTATTTATTTTGCTCCTTTGCACCCCAGTATCTCTACCTGCACATTCATCTTCTGCCCATCTACCATTCCAGTGTTTAATTGCTATATTGTAATTACTTCGCCACCATGGCCTATTTATTTCCTTAACTTACCTCATTTGCACTCACTGTATATAGACTTTTTGTTTTCTTTTATTCTACTGTATTATTGACTGTATGTTTTGTTTACTCCATGTGTAACTCTGTGTTGTTGTATGTGGCGAACTGCTTTGCTTTATCTTGGCCAGGTCACAGTTGCAAATGAGAACTTGTTCTCAACTAGTCTACCTGGTTAAACAAAGGTGAAATAAATCCAATTTAAAAAAGTAAAAAAAAGTAAAGGTGATGGTCGCCAAGTTCACCTCACTCTGTAGGATCATGACTGCATGGTTGAAGTGATGGTGCTCCAGAGTAGCTGATGTCCCGTAGAGCAGGGCCAGAGCAGAGCCAGTCCTGTAGGAAGCAGCAAAGGAGGGACATTCAACTGATTGATTGATTGATTAACAGGGAAGATGGACTGACAGGCAGGACGGACGGACGTGCAGACTGACTGACTGATCAGACTTCTTTATTTTCCTTCATTTTCCTTATTTGTCTTCGGCGCTCAGCCGAGGTGACTCACTTGGCCTGGAAGGCGTTGTTGGTGCCACGGTGGTCTAGGTCATGGCAGAGACAACCCACCATCAACGCCAGGGTCTCTGCATCCGACAGAACATCCTGGAAGCCAGCCGTCTGCGGACACAGAGGTAACGGAAGTACCGAATCTATCCAAACATGACTTGTGTCCCAAACGGCACTCTATTCACTATATAGTGCACTACCCTTGTCCCGTCCCTGGTCAAAAGTGGAGAACAAAATAGGTCATTTGGGACAGATCCATTGTAATTGGTTAATCTTCACTTTAATTGCCTTGGTGGGGAAACAAATTGAGGAACAATGTGAAGAAAACAGTTTTCCATGACAAAGGGGTTGAATACTTATTGACTCAAGGCATTTCAGCATTAAATGTTAAATTCATTTTAAAAGTTTAAAAAAACATAATTCCACGTTGACATTATGGGGTATTGTGTGGAGGCAAGTGACACAAAATCTCAATTTAAGAAATGTTTTAATTCTGGCTGTAACACAACAAAATGTGGAAAAAGTCAAGGGTGTGGATTCTTGATGAAGGCACAGTAGAACCCTTTTTGAAGGTTCTATAAGGGTTTTAAATTGAACTTTTACAGTGCTGTAGAAAACCCTTTCCTAAGGTTCTACAAAGAACCATTCAAATATGGTTCTATATACAATAGCACCAAAAAGGTTCCGCTATGCTTACAACCCTTTTCGTTGCTATTGAGAACTCTTTTTAATGGTTCTTTATAGAACCTTTATGGAGATTGACAAAGATTCTTTAAAGAACCAATCTCAAAAGTTCTACAAATAATATTTTGAAGAACATTACGCTGTGTTTTATTCTGGTTAGTCGTATTATATTGTTAAAACTCCATAGTTGTCATTATTGTGTTAACTGGTAGCTGTGGAAGGGCTGGGGTCCCTGAGGAGAGGATTGAGATCGTCTGACTCAGCAAACAGAACTGACACAAGGTCTTACACAGAGTCTTTTACGAGACACTGTCCTGGCCATATTCAAATGTGACATGTAATAACACAACAGATGACATCAACTGGAATGACACTCTCACTCACGGCTGCACAAAAAGATTTTTGAGCAAACCCCGCCCTTACATTTTAATTAGCACTAAAAGATCAAATAACCCTTTTCTGAACTGTAAAGAACCATTTAAGGGCTCAAAGGGAACTTTGACTCATTATGGTTCGGTTCCACATAGAACCATCCGCCTTACCAAAGAACCCTTGAGGAACGCTCTTTTCTAAATGTGTACACAGAGCATCTTTTGTTGTGTTGACTCACTGTGATCATGAGGAACATGCACTGGCACACGTTGAAGGCATGCCTCCAGTTATGGTATGCCACCGTGCGATAGTTCTTCCTCACCGTCAACAGCCAGCGACACAGGACCTGAGAGGGAGGAGGAACCGTCTTATGGAATAAATGTTTGCTTTGCTGTTGTTCTCATATCAGGTGTTACTGTAACATGTCACCAAGAGAGTTCATCAAAAACAAGATCAATAGGGTTGTAATATTCTGGCACTCCAAATAGGGTTGTAAAATGCTGGCACTCCCAATGGTGTTGTAATATTCTGGTACTCCCAATAGGGTTGTAATATTCTGGTACTCCCGATAGGGTTGTAATATTCTGGTCCTCCCAATAGGGTTGTAATATTCTGGTACTCCCAATAGGGTTGTAATATTCTGGTACTCCCAATAGGGTTGTAATATTCTGGTCCTCCCAATAGGGTTGTAATATTCTGGCACTCCCGATAGGGTTGTAATATTCTGGTACTCCCAATAGGGTTGTAATATTCTGGTCCTCCCAATAGGGTTGCAATATTCTGGTACTCCCAATAGGGTTGTAATATTCTGGTACTCCCAATAGGGTTGTAATATTCTGGTCCTCCCAATAGGGCTGTAATATTCTGGTACTCCCAATAGGGTTATAATATTCTGGTACTCCCAATAGGGTTGCAATATTCTGGTCCTCCCAAAATTCCCAGGTTTTACAGAAACCCTAGTTGGAAGATTCCCGGAATCAGGACAGAATAACCAGGAAATCTGCTACAATCCAACTTGGATTTCTGGAAAATGTAGTGATTTTGGAAAAGTTGCTGGAGAGAAATACGAAAGCCTCTCCATTCTCCCTCATTGTTGACCTCACTCACGTCGTAGTCAATCTTAAACTTCTGGACGGCTCCGAGTTCCAGAAACATCCGGAGGGAGGCAGTGATCATGGCGTCGTTGTCCAGTGAGAAATCGTTGAAGTGGAACTCTTCGATGCCCAGCTCACTGCTCAAAGGGATCTTAGCAGCCTGAGGGAGTAGAATGTGGGGGTGAATATTGAGCGTCCTAGTAGGTGAACAGGAAATGACAAACTCAAGGCCTCAGGTCCTCCGACCTCGACCTTCACCCCCCGCCACCAGTCCCTCCAGTCCCTCTTTATGATTGGTCCTCCTCCCCCCACCTCCTCCTCCCCCTCACCAGTCCCTCCAGTCCCTCTTTATGATAGGTCCTCCTCCCCCCACCTCCTCCTCCCCCTCACCAGTCCCTCCAGTCCCTCTTTATGATAGGTCCTCTGACCCCCACCTCCTCCTCCCCCTCACCAGTCCCTCCAGTCCCTCTTTATGATAGGTCCTCTGACCCCCACCTCCTCCTCCCCCTCACCAGTCCCTCCAGTCCCTCTTTATGATAGGTCCTCTGACCCCCACCTCCTCCTCCCCCTCGCCAGTCCCTCCAGTCCCTCTTTATGATAGGTCCTCTGACCCCCACCTCCTCCTCCCACCTCACCAGTCCCTCCAGTCCCTCTTTATGATTGGTCCTCTGACCCCCACCTCCTCCTCCCCCTCACCAGTCCCTCCAGTCCCTCTTTATGATAGGTCCTCTGACCCCCACCTCCTCCTCCCCCTCACCAGTCCCTCCAGTCCCTCTTTATGATAGGTCCTCTGACCCCCACCTCCTCCTCCCCCCTCACCAGTCCCTCCAGTCCCTCTTTATGATAGGTCCTCTGACCCCCACCTCCTCCTCCCACCTCACCAGTCCCTCCAGTCCCTCTTTATGATAGGTCCTCTGACCCCCATCTCCACCTCCCCCTCACCAGTCCCTCCAGTCCCTCTTTATGATAGGTCCTCTGACCCCCATCTCCTCCTCCCCCTCACCAGTCCCTCTAGTCCCTCTTTATGATAGGTCCTCTGACCCCCACCTCCTCCTCCCCCCTCACCAGTCCCTCCAGTCCCTCTTTATGATAGGTCCTCTGACCCCCACCTTCCCCCCCCCGCCACCAGTCCCTCCAGTCCCTCTTTATGATAGGTCCTCTGACCCCCACCTCCACCTCCCCCCTCACTAGTCCCTCTAGTCCCTCTTTATGATAGGTCCTCTGACCCCCAGCTCCACCCTCACCAGTCCCTCTTTATGATAGGTCCTCTGACCCCCACCTCCTCCTCCCCCTCCACCAGTCCCTCCAGTCCCTCTTTATGATAGGTCCTCTGACCCCCACCTCCTCCTCCCCCTCACCAGTCCCTCCAGTCCCTCTTTATGATAGGTCCTCTGACCCCCACCTCCTCCTCCCCCCTCCACCAGTCCCTCCAGTCCCTCTTTATGATAGGTCCTCTGACCCCCACCTCCCCGCTCACCAGTCCCTCTTTATGATAGGTCCCCTGACCCCCACCTCCACCCTCACCAGTCCCTCTTTATGATAGGTCCTCTGATCCCCACCTCCACCCTCACCAGTCCCTCTTTATGATAGGTCCTCTGATCCCCACCTCCACCCTCACCAGTCCCTCTTTATGATAGGTCCTCTGACCCACAACTCCACCCTCACCAGTCCCTCCAGTCCCTCTTTATGATAGGTCCTCTGACCCCCAACTCCACCCTCACCAGTCCCTCCAGTCCCTCTTTATGATAGGTCCCCGACCCCCACATCCACCTCCACACCTCACCAGTCCCTCCAGTCCCTCTTTATGATAGGTCCCCCGACCCCCACATCCACCTCCACACCTCACCAGTCCCTCCAGTCCCTCTTTATGATAGGTCCCCCGACCCCCCACATCCACCTCCACACCTCACCAGTCCCTCCAGTCCCTCTTTATGATAGGTCCTCCGACCCCCACATCCACCTCCACACCTCACCAGTCCCTCCAGTCCCTCTTTATGATAGGTCCTCCGACCCCCACATCCACCTCCACACTTCACCAGTACCTCTTTATGATAGGTCCTCTGACCCCACATCCACCTCCACACCTCACCAGTCCCTCCAGTCCCTCTTTATGATAGGTCCCCGACCCCCACATCCACCTCCACACCTCACCAGTCCCTCCAGTCCCTCTTTATGATAGGTCCCCCGACCCCCACATCCACCTCCACACCTCACCAGTCTCTCCAGTCCCTCTTTATGATAGGTCCTCCGACCCCACATCCACCTCCACACTTCACCAGTACCTCTTTATGATAGGTCCTCCGACCCCCACATCCACCTCCACACCTCACCAGTCCCTCTTTATGATAGGTCCCCCAACCCCACATCCACCTCCACACCTCACCAGTCTCTCCAGTCCCTCTTTATGATAGGTCCTCCGACCCCCACATCCACCTCCACACTTCACCAGTACCTCTTTATGATAGGTCCTCCGACCCCCACATCCACCTCCACACTTCACCAGTACCTCTTTATGATAGGTCCTCTGACCCCCACATCCACCTCCACACCTCACCAGTCCCTCTTTATGATAGGTCCTCCGACCCCCACATCCACCTCCACACTTCACCAGTACCTCTTTATGATAGGTCCTCTGACCCCCACATCCACCTCCACACCTCACCAGTCCCTCCAGTCCCTCTTTATGATAGGTCCCCCGACCCCCACATCCACCTCCACACCTCACCAGTCCCTCCAGTCCCTCTTTATGATAGGTCCCCCGACCCCCACATCCACCTCCACACCTCACCAGTCTCTCCAGTCCCTCTTTATGATAGGTCCTCTGACCCCCACATCCACCTCCACACCTCACCAGTCCCTCTTTATGATAGGTCCCCCAACCCCCACATCCACCTCCACACCTCACCAGTCTCTCCAGTCCCTCTTTATGATAGGTCCTCCGACCCCCACATCCACCTCCACACTTCACCAGTACCTCTTTATGATAGGTCCTCCGACCCCCACATCCACCTCCACACCTCACCAGTCCCTCTTTATGATAGGTCCTCTGACCCCCACATCCACCTCCACACCTCACCAGTCCCTCTTTATGATAGGTCCTCCGACCCCCACATCCACCTCCACACCTCACCAGTCCCTCCAGTCCCTCTTTATGATAGGTCCTCCGACCCCCACATCCACCTCCACACTTCACCAGTACCTCCAGTCCCTCTTTATGATAGGTCCTCTGACCCCCACATCCACCTCCACACCTCACCAGTCCCTCCAGTCCCTCTTTATGATAGGTCCCCCAACCCCCACATCCACCTCCACACCTCACCAGTCTCTCCAGTCCCTCTTTATGATAGGTCCTCCGACCCCCACATCCACCTCCACACTTCACCAGTACCTCTTTATGATAGGTCCTCCGACCCCCACATCCACCTCCACACCTCACCAGTCCCTCTTTATGATAGGTCCTCTGACCCCCACATCCACCTCCACACCTCACCAGTCCCTCTTTATGATAGGTCCTCCGACCCCCACATCCACCTCCACACTTCACCAGTCCCTCTTTATGATAGGTCCTCTGACCCCCACATCCACCTCCACACCTCACCAGTCCCTCCAGTCCCTCTTTATGATAGGTCCCCCGACCCCCACATCCACCTCCACACCTCACCAGTCCCTCCAGTCCCTCTTTATGATAGGTCCCCCGACCCCCACATCCACCTCCACACCTCACCAGTCTCTCCAGTCCCTCTTTATGATAGGTCCTCCGACCCCCACATCCACCTCCACACTTCACCAGTACCTCTTTATGATAGGTCCTCCGACCCCCACATCCACCTCCACACCTCACCAGTCCCTCTTTATGATAGGTCCTCTGACCCCCACATCCACCTCCACACCTCACCAGTCTCTCCAGTCCCTCTTTATGATAGGTCCCCCGACCCCCACATCCACCTCCACACCTCACCAGTCCCTCTTTATGATAGGTCCTCTGACCCCCACATCCACCTCCACACCTCACCAGTCCCTCCAGTCCCTCTTTATGATAGGTCCCCCGGCCCCCACATCCACACCTCACCTCACCAGTCCCTCTTCATGATAGTCCTGGGGTGTACTCATTAGTCTGACGTAACAAAACATTTTGCAATGAAAATGGACGTTTCTCTTGGACAAATTCAGGTATATTCCTCCCTGTTTCATTCCATTTTCTTCCGTTTGGTTCCTAGTGAATACACCCTGGGAAAGTAACCAGGTGACTTCTACATGGACACCTGTTTGGATTATTATCTTGTAGATTTTGTTTGTTTTGTTTGTTTGTTTTTCTATTTCTTCTACATGTAATGTAATTCTCAGACATACCTTGAGTCTGTCCACCTCTACCTTGGAGCATGTGGCGTGGTAGGACAGCATCTGAGGAAGGAGAAAACATCATCATGGACTCTCTCTCCCTCTTTATATCTCTCTCTCTCTCTCTCTCTCTCTCTCTCTCTCTCTCTCTCTCTTTCTTTCTTTCTCTTTCTCTTTCTCTTTCTCTCTCTCTCTCTCTGGCCCCCTGCAGGTGGGTGTGGGACATGCATGATGATATGGGATCTAGCGCAAAGTAGTGCACTATATAGGGAATAGGGTGCCATTTGGGATGCATACAGAGACGCAATATTGTCTTCTTCCCACTACTCATGACTGCATTTTTACAGTATTATCCTCTACTGCCTGAGCCGATCCGGCACATTAATATTCAGCAGGGTTCTTCTCTCCCACCATAAATATTTCAGCTATTTTCACTGTTTCCAAAGAGGGGATGCTGTCAAAAAAAGATTGCACACAGCAAAAAGTGTCAGGAGTAAAAAATATACTAGTATATGATATATCAATATATAGTATATAAATATATATATAGTATATATATAGTATATATACTATATATAATGCAATATATTAGTATATAGTATATATAATATAATATACTAATATATAGTGTATATAATATAATATACTAGTATATAGTGTATACATAATATAATATAATATACTAGCATATAGTAAATATAATATACTAGTATATAGTGTATACATAATATAATATAATATACTAATATATAGTATATATAATATACTAGTATATAGTGTATACATAACATAATATAATATACTAGTATATACATAATATAATATACTAGCATATAGTAAATATAATATACTAGTATATAGTGTATACATAATATAATATAATATACTAGTATATCGTATATATAATATACTAGTATATAGTGTATACATAACATAATATAATATACTAGCATATAGTAAATATAATATACTAGTATATAGTGTATACATAATATAATATAATATACTAGTATATAGTATATATAATATACTAGTATATAGTGTATACATAACATAATATAATATACTAGTATATAGTGTATACATAATATAATATACTAGCATATAGTGTATACATAATATAATATACTAGTATATAGTATATATAATATACTAGTATATAGTGTATACATAATATAATATAATATACTAGTATATAGTATATATAATATACTAGTATATAGTGTATACATAATATAATATACTAGTATATAGTATATATAATATACTAGTATATAGTGTATACATAACATAACATAATATACTAGTATATAGTATATATAATATACTAGTATATAGTGTATACATAACATAATATAATATACTAGTATATAGTGTATACATAATATAATATAATATACTAGTATATCGCCTCTCATCAAGTCTGATATGTGTTTTAACCACATTACCTCCGTTGTTTCATGAAGCATTCTGAGGACCAGACAGACAGACAGACAGACAGACAGACAGACAGACAGACAGACAGACAGACAGACAGACAGTCAGTCAGTCAGTCAGTCAGTCAGACAGACAGACAGACAGACAGACAGACAGACAGACAGACAGACAGTCAGTCAGTCAGACAGACAGTCAGACAGTCAGTCAGTCAGTCAGTCAGTCATACAGACAGACAGACAGACAGACAGACAGAGGAGCCCAAAGCCCAGCAACTAGACTGGCTAGCTAACACGTTCATTTTACATTTACATTTATTCATTTACCAGACACTCTTATCCAGAGCGACTTACAGTTAGTGCATTCATCTTAAGATAACCAGGGGAGACAACCATCTATCTCAGTCATAGTAAGTACATGTTTTCTCAGTAAAACAGCTATCAGTAAAGTCAGAGCTTGTAGGGGGGGAAAGTCAAGTGTGAGTGTTAGTGCACGAAAGGCATATTTTAAAAACTTTTAAAACTAAACGCCTAGTGAGTGAAGGGAGAAGAGTACATGGCTCAGTCCCAAATTGCACCCTAAGCCCTTTATAGTGCACTACTTTTGACCATTTGTGACGCATCCTATCAATGCTCACATCCAGGGCCACAGACTGCTTGGCCCAGGTCTTCTTCACTTGATTGTACATCATGGTGTTGTTGATCCCCAGCCCACAGAATATCACAAAGGCCTGTATGGAGAAAAACGTTTCGACCAATAAAACAGCTTTCGAATTAAGCAACAAGGCATGAGGGGGTGTGGTATATGGCTGATATACCACGGCTAAGGGCTGTTCTTAAGCCCTTCTTCACATCGCGGAGTGCCTGGATACAGCCCTTAGACGTGGTACATTGGCCATATATCAAAAACCACAGAGGAGCCTTATTGCTATTATAAACTGGTTGCCAATGTAATTAGAGCAGTAAAAATAAATATTTTGTCATAGCATGGCTGTCAGCCAATCAGCATTCAGGGCTCGAACCACCCAGTTTATAATATCTATTATACAACACGTGGGTCTAATCCTGAATGCTGATTGGTTATAGCCAGTGTCTATTCCACAAGTTACCACCGGCTAAATCTATGACATTGAAATGTCTATTTACTCTGTTCCATCTGACTGCTGAATCCACTGTCTCATCATACATACATACAGTGAGGGAAAAAAGTATTTAATCCCCTGCTGATTTTGTACGTTTGCCCACTGACAAAGAAATGATCAGTCAATCATTTTAATGGTTGGTTTATTTGAACAGTGAGAGACAGAATAACAACAAAAATATCCAGAAGAATGCATGTCAAAAATGTTATAAATTGATATGCATTTTAATGGGAAATAAGTATTTGACCCCCTCTCAATCAGAAAGATTTCTGGCTCCCAGGTGTCTTTTATACAGGTAACGAGCTGAGATTATGAGCACACTCTTAAAGGGAGTGTTCCATATCTCAGCTTGTTACCTGTATAAAAGACACCTGTCCACAGAAGCAATCAATCAATCAGATTCCAAACTCTCCACCATGGCCAAGACCAAAGAGCTCTCCAAGGATGTCAGGGACAAGATTGTAGACCTACACAAGGCTGGAATGGGCTACAAGACCATCGTCAAGCAGCTTGGTGAGAAGGTGACAACAGTTGGTGCGATTATTCGTAAATGGAAGAAACACAAAAGAACTGTCAATCTCCTTCGGCCTTGGGCTCCATGCAAGATCTCACCTCGTGGAGTTGCAATGATCATGAAAATGGTGAGGAATCAGCCCAGAACTACATGGGAGGATCTTGTCAATGATCTCAAGGCAGCTGGGGCCATAGTCACCAAGAAAACAATTGGTAACAGACTACGCCGTGAAGGACTGAAATCCTGCAGCGCCCGCAAGGTCCCCCTGCTCAAGAAAGCACATATACATGCCTGTCTGAAGTTTGCCAATGAACATCTGAATGATTCAGAGGACACCTGGCTGAAAGTGTTGTGGTCAGATGAGACCAAAATGGAGCTCTTTGGCATCAACTCAACTCGCCGTGTTTGGAGGAGGATGCATGCTGCCTATAACCCCCAAGAACACCATCCCCACCGTCAAACATGGAGGTGGAAACATTATGCTTTGGGGGTGTTTTTCTGCTACAACTTCACCGCATCAAAGGGACGATGAACGGGGCCATGTACCGTCAAATCTTGGGTGAGAACCTCCTTCCCTCAGACAGGGCATTGAAAATAGGTCGTGGATGGGTATTCCAGCATGACAATGACCCAAAACACACGGCCAAGGCAACAAAGAAGTGGCTCAAGAAGATACACATTAAGGTCCTGGAGTGGCCCAGCCAGTCTCCAGACCTTAATCCTATAGAACATATGTGGAGGGAGCTGAAGGTTTGAGTTGCCAAACATCAGCCTCGAAACCTTAATGACTTGGAGAAGATCTGCAAAGAGGAGTGGGACAAAATCCCTCCTGAGATGTGTGCAAACCTGGTGGCCAACTACAAGAAATGTCTGACCTCTGTGATTGCCAACAAGGGTTTTGCCACCAAGTACCAAGTCATGTTTTGCTGAGGGGGTCAAATCCTTATTTTCCTCATTAAAATGCAAATCAATTTATAACATTTATAACATGCGCTTTTCTGGATTTTGTTGTTGTTATTCTGTCTGTTCAAATAAATCTACCATTGAAATTATAGACGGATCATGTCTTTGTCAGTGGGCAAACGTACAAAATCAGCAAGGGATCAAATACTTTTCTCCCTCACTGTAGATATAGATAGATAGAACCTGCTCAATCCACTGTCTCAACATACATATATAGATAGATAGAACCTGCTCAATCCACTCTCATCATACATACATAGATATATAGAACCTGCTCAATCCACTGTTTCATCATACATACATAGATATAGATAGATAAAACCTGCTCAATCCACTCTCATCATACATACATAGATATATAGAACCTGCTCAATCCACTGTTTCATCATACATACATAGATATAGATAGATAAAACCTGCTCAATCCACTCTCATCATACATACAGTATATAGATATAAATAGATAGAACCTTCTCAACCCACTGTCTCATTATAGATATATAGATAGGGAGAGGGAGAGGGAGAGAGAGGAGCTCGCCTCAAACAGTCTTTGATCTGCATCATTGAACGTCCTCCTGTCCAGGCGATTTAGAATCTGGGCAACCCCTTAAAACAGTACAGAAAATACATCAATATTTGTAATTATTGAATGGGTGGAATAGCAGAGAGGTAAAAAGACAGAGTGGTTTTCAAGTGACAGTGGATGGCTGAACAGACTGGTGAACCCACCTATTATCTGATGAGTCCGATTCCAGATGGGGACGCACAGTACTGATCTGATGTGGAATCCTGAGGCTTGATCTGCCTGGGGAGCACAGAGTGGAATGTTACTGTGTGTGCGTGTGTGTGTGTGTGTGTGTGTGTGTGTGTGTGTGTGTGTGTGTGTGTGTGTGTGTGTGTGTGTGTGTGTGTGTGTGTGTGTGTGTGTGTGTGTGTGTGTGTGTGTGTGTGTGTGTGTGTGTGTGTGCACGCATACAGATGTGGAATCTTAATTTAATCACTCTCTTGTTGCTGAGAATGTTCCTGCACAGAAGGAAATGCAAACCTGCAGTGTATTCAAGGTTTAAAAAAAGCTTTCAAAGTTTTCAATTTCCACTTTAAAATGTCAGGATTGTCAGGATCAACAAATGTATCAACCCCCTACAAAACATTTGCCTTAATCATAATCCACATAATATTCACATTTCCTGTTTCTGCTGGATTATTTTCCTGCTGTAGCAAACTGGCTCAAATTAAGATCCGACATCTGTACGTGCGTGCCTGCGTGTGCCTGTGTGTCCAAATGTGTGTGTGTGTGTGTGTGTCCATGCGTGCGTGTGTTGATTGTGAGTGATTGGTGCCCCACCTCAGCATCAAAGCGGGGGTCCTGACAGACGTCGCTGATGTTGACAGGAAGTCCTGTGGACGCCACCAGCTCAGCAATGCTGTTATTGATCAGCCAATCAGAGCAGGACAGCTTCTCCATGCTGACTTTGTCAAAGAGACACACACTCTCAAGAAATGCCAAATACATGAATTGGGGATACAGGAGGATGTCAGTCCTTCCTATCAATGATTATGTATAACTATTAAAATATCTTCTCCCAAGCAGCGGAGACTTCACCTGATGTCACGGTCCATGTTGCACAGGGGAGACATGAGCTCAAAGGTCTTTGAGAACTTTACCACCTGCATAAAATACACACAATTACAGAGGGGAAAATTGGAGAGGGTAACATTGGAGAGGGGAGAATTGGAGAGGGGAGAATTGGAGAGGGGAGAATTTGAGAGGTGAGAATTGGAGAGGGGAGAATTGGAGAGGGGAGAATTAGAGAGGTGATAATTGGAGAGGGGAGAATTGGAGAGGGGAGAATTGGAGAGCAAAGTATTGGAGAGGGGAGAATTGGAGAGCGAAGAATTGGAGAGGGGAGAATTGGAGAGGGGAAAATTGGAGAGGTGAGAAATGGAGAGGGGCGAATTGGAGAGGTGAGAATTGGAGAGGGGAGAATTGGAGAGCAAAGTATTGGAGAGGGGAGAATTGGAGAGCGAAGTATTGGAGAGGGGAGAATTGGAGAGGGGAGAATTGGAGAGGGGAGAATTGGAGAGTAAAGTATTGGAGAGGGGAGAATTGGAGAGGGGAGAATTGGAGAGCGAAGAATTGGAGAGGGGAGAATTGGAGAGGGGAGAATTGGAGAGGGAAGAATTGGAGAGGGGAGAGGGTGGAGAGGGAGAATTGGAGAGCAAAGTATTGGAGAGGGGAGGTGGAGAGGGAGAATTGGAGAGCGGAGAATTGGAGAGCGGAGGTGGAGAGCGAAGTATTGGAGAGAGGAGAATTGGAGAGGTGAGAATTGGAGAGGGGAAAATTGGAGAGGGAGGGTGGAGAGGTGAGAATTGGAGAGGGAGGTATTGAGAGGGAGGTATTGGAGAGGGAGGTATTGGAGAGGGAGGGGTGGAGAGGGGAGAATTGGAGAGGGAGGTGGAGAGCGAAGTATTGGAGAGGGGAGAATTGGAGAGGGGGGAGAATTAGAGGCGAAGTATTGGAGAGGAGGAGTGGAGAGCGAAGTATTGGAGAGGGGAGGTGGAAAGGGAGGGTGGAGAGGGAGAATTGGAGAGAGGAGAATTGAGAGGGAGAATTGGAGAGGGGAGAATTGGAGAGTGAAGTATTGGAGAGGGGGTGGAGAGGGAGAATTGGAGAGGGAGGTGGAGAGAAGTATTGGAGAGGGGAGAATTGGAGAGGGGAGAATTGGGAGGGAGAGGTGGAGAGCGAAGTATTGGAGAGGGGAGAATTGGAGAGGGGAGAATTGGAGAGTGAAGTATTGGAGAGGGGAGAATTGGAGAGGGGAGAATTGAAGAGGGGAGAATTGGAGAGCGAAGTATTGGAGAGGGGAGAATTGGAGAGCAAAGTATTGGAGAGGGAAAACAGAAGGATAGAGAAATTAAGAAAATAAAGGAGGAGAGAAGAGCTGAGGTCTCACAGGTGAGTTTATTGTTTATGACACATTCATAGCAGAGGAGAGGAGAGAAATGAGAGAAGGAGGGGGAGAGGAGCCAGGGAGAAGAAATTAGAGGAGGGGGAGGAGAGGAGTCGAAAAGAAGGAAGCAGAGGAGAAGAGGGGAGAGGAGCTGGGGAGAAGAAATTAGAGGAGGGGAATGAGAGGAGTCGAAGAGAAGGAAGCAGAGGAGAAGAGGGGAGAGGAGCCTGGGAGAAGGAAGTAGAGGAGAAGAGGGGAGAGGAGCCGGGGAGAAGGAAGCAGAGGAGAAGAGGGGAGAGGAGACAGGGAGAAGGAAGCAGAGGAGAAGAGGGGAGAGGAGCCGGGGAGAAGAGGGGAGAGGAGCCGGGGAGAAGGAAGCAGAGGAGAAGAGGGGAGAGGAGACAGGGAGAAGGAAGCAGAGGAGAAAGGGGAGAGGAGCCGGGAGAAGGAAGCGGAGGAGAAGAGAGGTCAGTCTCACAGGTGAGTGTATATCCTCCAGCAGCAACACAGAGCAGCGTTCACACTGCAGCAGGGTCACAGCTCTCTGCATGATCTTCCTCACTATCTTCTCCAGGTCTGTCTGTTCTTCAAACAGGTCATTCACCACCTCTAGCAGAGCCTGGAGGAGCACAACAACAACACTGACCACTCTCTCTATTTGTCTAAGAAATGGAGAGAGAGAGAGTCTGGAGAACGGTGTAGTGTACAACTCATCAGAGGGTATAAAGATTAGCTTGTGATTGTTGTAAGACATGTTTTCCCATTTTTTGTTGTGAACAGTAGATTCAATGTATACTGTAAACTGTTTGTCCCTTTAAATGCAATAGACATCTAAATGATGGCTTACATAATCAGGACGAATCATCTTGTTTATGGTTGGAAGTCTAATTCAACATAAATTGAGAGACAGACAGGCTATGTGAGAGACAGACAGGCTGTGTGAGAGAGACAGGCTGTGTGACAGACAGGCTATGTGAGAGAGACAGACAGGCTATGTGAGAGACAGACAGGCTATGTGAGAGACAGACAGGCTATGTGAGAGACAGACAGGCCATGCACTCTTAGGAAAAAAATTGTTATGTAGAACCTAAAAGGGTTCTTTGGCTGTCCCCATAGGAGAACCCTTTGAAGAATCCTTTTGTGTTCCATGTAGAACCCTTTCCACAGAGAGTTCTACATGGAACCCAAAAGGGTTCTACCTGGAACCAGAAGGGTTCTCCTATGGGGGCAGCCAAAGAACCCTTTCCACAGAGAGTTCTACATGGAACCCAAAAGGGTTCTACCTGGAACCAGAAGGGTTCTCCTATGGGGGCAGCCAAAGAACCCTTTCCACAGAGAGTTCTACATGGAACCCAAAAGGGTTCTACCTGGAACCAGAAGGGTTCTCCTATGGGGGCAGCCAAAGAACCCTTTTGGAACCCTTTTTTGGAAGAGTGTGTGAGCCAACTTACTCTGCTCCTCTCGTACTCCTTCCGAGACTCTGAAAACAACGTGGCGTTGGAGATGGATATTCCGCAGAACGGTAGATACATCTGCAGCACCTGATGGGGAAAGCAGAGGAGGAGACAGAAAGAGTTCTAGTTCTGAGGCTAAATGATAAACAGAAAAAACAACATCTAGAATTCAGTGGTTGGAGTCTGATCTCAACTTTACTGTGTTCCTTCTAAACAGCCAAGTCACAAAATCCATCAGTGGGATATAACAAACTTTTTTGGTCCGTCTAGAGTATCTGTGTATACACGTGTGCATGTGTGTGTGTTGGTGGCTAGTTTACCATTGATAACGTTCTTCTTTTCTTCAACGTCTAATAACACACCTGGCTGCTTTCCTCTTAATGGAGTATTGATTTAGTAAATTCATTACTCAGGTATTAAGTAGGTATTCTGAATGTGCTAGACAACAAGCAGTCACTTACGTAAGATTGAGTCTTTTTTAATTGGTTTTCTGTTAAGCAGCCTGTGGGTTTACTGCCTAGACCTATTTTCAACACACACTGAACATACATCTCAACCCAACTCTTTGATATGTGCTGCCATTTCTCTCAAAGACTAGGTTCAAACCTAGTTTTTTCAAACCTAGATTAGCAAATAGCATGCATCACAGATAGCATGCATCACAGATAGCATGCATCACAGATAGCATGCATCACAGATAGCATGCATCACAGATAGCATGCATCACAGATAGCATGCATCACAGATAGCATGCATCACAGATATCATGCATCACAGATAGCATGCATCACAGATAGCATGCATCACAGATAGCATGCATCATAGATAGCATGCATCACAGATAGCATGCATCACAGATAGCATGCATCACAGATAGCATGCATCATAGATAGCATGCATCACAGATAGCATGCATCACAGATAGCATGCATCACAGATAGCATGCATCACAGATAGCATGCATCTGTGAAAATTGTTTTAACAAGGGGTTGCCAAGAATTGCACGTCTTCATATAAATGAGTCTGTGTCCATCGCTCTTTTGAAGATCTAATGCATAAAGTGTTGAAAAAGAGTTGACGGTCTTGTTTAACTAAATCCTGCCACCTGGTGGGCATTAAGGAGAACTCCACGGCTAATCCCAAATGGCTCCCTGTTCCTTACTCACACCATTCCCAACGTAGGGCCCATAGAGTCCTGATCTAAAGTAGTGCACCATGTAGGGATTAGGGTTCCATTGAGGACATCAAAACAAAAATCACCTGGCGACGAAGAGAGAAAAAACTATTTCACAGGAAATGGTTGAACAGGACCAATGTGTGAAAAAATATGTACATTAGTGAAAGCCCTATAGCTCTAACATCTGTATTGGGGTTAGTAGTGAAAGCCCTATAGCTCTAACATCTGTATTGGGGTTAGTAGTGAAAGCCCTATAGCTCTAACATCTGTATTGGGGTTAGTAGTGAAAGCCCTATAGCTGCAACATCTGTATTGGGGTTAGTAGTGAAAGCCCTATAGCTCTAACATCTGTATTGGGGTTAGTAGTGAAAGCCCTATAGCTCTAACATCTGTATTGGGGTTAGTAGTGAAAGCCCTATAGCTGCAACATCTGTATTGGGGATAGTAGTGAAAGCCCTATAGCTGCACCATCCGTATTGGGGTTAGTAGTGAAAGCCCTATACCTCTGACATCTGTATTGGGGTTAGTAGTGAAAGCCCTATACCTCTGACATCTGTATTGGGGTTAGTAGTGAAAGCCCTATACCTCTGACATCTGTATTGGGGTTAGTAGTGAAAGCCCTATACCTCTGACATCTGTATTGGGGTTAGTAGTGAAAGCCCTATAGCTACAACATCTGTATTGGGGTTAGTAGTGAAAGCCCTATAGCTACAACATCTGTATTGGGGTTAGTAGTGAAAGCCCTATAGCTGCAACATCTGTATTGGGGTTAGTAGTGAAAGCCCTATAGCTGCACCATCCGTATTGGGGTTAGTAGTGAAAGCCCTATACCTCTGACATCTGTATTGGGGTTAGTAGTGAAAGCCCTATACCTCTGACATCTGTATTGGGGTTAGTAGTGAAAGCCCTATACCTCTGACATCTGTATTGGGGTTAGTAGTGAAAGCCCTATACCTCTGACATCTGTATTGGGGTTAGTAGTGAAAGCCCTATACCTCTGACATCTGTATTGGGGTTAGTAGTGAAAGCCCTATACCTCTGACATCTGTATTGGGGTTAGTAGTGAAAGCCCTATACCTCTGACATCTGTATTGGGGTTAGTAGTGAAAGCCCTATAGCTGCAACATCTGTATTGGGGTTAGTAGTGAAAGCCCTATAGCTGCACCATCCGTATTGGGGTTAGTAGTGAAAGCCCTATACCTCTGACATCTGTATTGGGGTTAGTAGTGAAAGCCCTATACCTCTGACATCTGTATTGGGGTTAGTAGTGAAAGCCCTATACCTCTGACATCTGTATTGGGGTTAGTAGTGAAAGCCCTATACCTCTGACATCTGTATTGGGGTTAGTAGTGAAAGCCCTATACCTCTGACATCTGTATTGGGGTTAGTAGTGAAAGCCCTATACCTCTGACATCTGTATTGGGGTTAGTAGTGAAAGCCCTATACCTCTGACATCCGTATTGGGGTTAGTAGTGAAAGCCCTATACCTCTGACATCTGTATTGGGGTTAGTAGTGAAAGCCCTATACCTCTGACATCTGTATTGGGGTTAGTAGTGAAAGCCCTATACCTCTGACATCTGTATTGGGGTTAGTAGTGAAAGCCCTATACCTCTGACATCTGTATTGGGGTTAGTAGAAAGCCCTATACCTCTGACATCTGTATTGGGGTTAGTAGTGAAAGCCCTATAGCTATAACATCTGTATTGGGGTTAGTAGTGAAAGCCCTATACCTCTGACATCCGTATTGGGGTTAGTAGTGAAAGCCCTATACCTCTGACATCTGTATTGGGGTTAGTAGTGAAAGCCCTATACCTCTGACATCTGTATTGGGGTTAGTAGTGAAAGCCCTATACCTCTGACATCTGTATTGGGGTTAGTAGTGAAAGCCCTATACCTCTGACATCTGTATTGGGGTTAGTAGTGAAAGCCCTATACCTCTGACATCTGTATTGGGGTTAGTAGTGAAAGCCCTATACCTCTGACATCTGTATTGGGGTTAGTAGTGAAAGCCCTATAGCTATAACATCTGTATTGGGGTTAGTAGTGAAAGCCCTATACCTCTGACATCCGTATTGGGGTTAGTAGTGAAAGCCCTATACCTCTGACATCTGTATTGGGGTTAGTAGTGAAAGCCCTATAGCTCTAACATCTGTATTGGGGTTAGTAGTGAAAGCCCTATACCTCTGACATCTGTATTGGGGTTAGTAGTGAAAGCCCTATAGCTGCAACATCTGTATTGGGGTTAGTTCTTATTGGATATTCCTGTATGTGAAATAATAATCTACCCGGTTGGTTCTGAGACAGTAACACTGATCTCCCATTGGTGGAGATAGTGGTGATGATGTCAATGACAATAATGAATTCTCATTGTACAGGAACTTTAGTTTTACCACTCTTCTATTGGTCCATGAAGCCAGACAAGCTCAATCGAGCCCAGCTAAAGGATTTGAAATGATTTCTAGTAGTATTCTGAACTCAGGTGTGCTGTGGACTGACCTTCTCGTCGTCCTCCGTAAAAGGTGTTCCGATTGGGTTCTTGTTGATGGCCTGCACAACCCCGATGACCTCTCCATCACTGTTACAGATGGTCATACACAGGATGGACTGGGTCTTATAGCCGGTCAGCTTGTCTATCTCATCACTGAACCGATGATCCTGCAGGGGGAGACATATAGGAGGAGAAATACACACACACACACACACACGCACACGCACACGCACACGCACACGCACACGCACACGCACACACACACACACACACACACACACACACACACACACACACACACACACACACACACACACACACACATAAACACATCTTTTTATTATTCAGAAATCAGAGACAGCCTAAAATCAATCTGAACCAACAGAATAGATTTGACTGTAGCCTAGTTAATATGGGTCAAAACACTGTGTTAATGTAGCCTACAGCACTGTAGTACACTGTGTTAATGTAGCCTACAGCACTGCAGTGCACTGTGTTAATGTAGGCTACAGCACTGCAGTGGACTGTATTAATGAAGCCTACAGGACTGCAGTGCACTGTATTAATGTATCCTACAGCACTGCAGTACACTGTATTAATGTAGCCTTACAGCACTGCAGTGGACTGTGTTAATGTAGCCTACAGCACTGCAGTGCACTGTGTTAATGTAGCCTATAGCACTGCAGTGCACTGTATTAATGAAGCCTACAGCAGGAGCTACATGGTATTCTTATGTGCAGTGCACCAGAGACCTACAGGTAACTGCCAAAAAAATGAAAACCCCAACATAAAGTGTGTTAATAGGGCGTTGGCCACCACAAGCCAGTACCAGGAACTATTGGAGGGAGAGGGGCACCACGAGCCAGTACCTGGAACTATTGGAGGGCGTGGGGCACCACGAGCCAGTACCAGGAACTATCGGAGGGCATGGGGCACCACGAGCCAGTGCCAGGAACTATTGGAGGGCGTGGGGCACCACGAGCCAGTACCAGGAACTATTGGAGGGCATTGGCCACCACGAGCCAGTACCTGGAACTATTGGAGGGCGTGGGGCACTACGAGCCAGTACCTGGAACTATTGGAGGGCGTTGGCCTCCACGAGCCAGTACCTGGAACTATTGGAGGGCGTGGGGCACCACAAGCCAGTACCTGGACCTATTGGAGGGCGTAAGGCACCACGAGCCAGTACCTGGAACTATTGGAGGGCGTGGGGCACCACAAGCCAGTACCTGGAACTATTGGAGTGCGTGGGGCACCACAAGCCAGTACCTGGACCTATTGGAGGGCGTGGGGCACCACAAGCCAGTACCTGGACCTATTGGAGGGCGTAAGGCACCACGAGCCAGTACCTGGAACTATTGGAGGGCGTGGGGCACCACAAGCCAGTACCTGGAACTATTGGAGGGCGTAAGGCACCACAAGCCAGTACCTGGAACTATTGGAGGGCGTTGGGCCACCACGAGCCAGTACCTGGAACTATTGGAGGGCGTAAGGCACCACAAGCCAGTACCTGGACCTATTGGAGGGCGTAAGGCACCACGAGCCAGTACCTGGACCTATTGGAGGGCGTGGGGCACCACGAGCCAGTACCTGGAACTATTGGAGGGCGTGGGGCACCACGAGCCAGTACCTGGACCTATTGGAGGGCGTAAGGCACCACAAGCCAGTACCTGGACCTATTGGAGGGCGTGGGGCACCAAGAGCCAGTACCTGGACCTATTGGAGGGCGTGGGGCACCACGAGCCAGTACCTGGACCTATTGGAGGGCGTGGGGCACCACGAGCCAGTACCTGGACCTATTGGAGTGCGTGGGGCACCACGAGCCAGTACCTGGAACTATTGGAGGGCGTGGGGCACCACGAGCCAGTACCTGGACCTATTGGAGGGCGTAAGGCACCACAAGCCAGTACCTGGACCTATTGGAGGGCGTGGGGCACCACGAGCCAGTACCTGGACCTATTGGAGGGCGTGGGGCACCACGAGCCAGTACCTGGACCTATTGGAGGGCGTGGGGCACCACGAGCCAGTACCTGGACCTATTGGAGTGCGTGGGGCACCACGAGGCCAGTACCTGGAACTATTGGAGGGCGTGGGGTACCATGAGCCAGTACCTGGACCTATTGGAGGGTGATGGGGCACCACGAGCCAGTACCTGGACCTATTGGAGGGCGTGGGGCACCACGAGCCAGTACCTGGACCTATTGGAGGGCGTGGGCCACTCACGAGCCAGTACCTGGAACTATTGGAGGGCGTAAGGCACCACGAGCCAGTACCTGGACCTATTGGAGGGTGTGGGCACCACGAGCCAGTACCTGGAACTATTGGAGGGCGTAAGGCACCACGAGCCAGTACCTGGACCCTATTGGAGGGTGTGGGGCACCACGAGCCAGTACCTGGAACTCATTGGGGCGTAAGGCACCACGAGCCAGTACCTGGAACTATTGGAGGGCGTGGGGCACCACGAGCCAGTACCTGGAACTATTGGAGGGCGTAAGGCACCACAAGCCAGTACCTGGAACTATTGGAGGGCGTAAGCACCACGAGCCAGTACCTGGACCTATTGGAGGGCGTGGGGGAAGTAACTGAAAGGTGGCTGGTTTCATTACCCGAGCCAACAAGGTGAAAAATCTTTTGATGTGCCCTTGAGCAAGGCACTTTAACCTAATTTGCTCCCGGGGTGCCATATGTCTGGGGCGGCAGGTAGCCTAGTGGTTAGAGCATTTGACTAGTAACCGAAAGGTTGCAAGATTGAATCCCAGAGCTGTCAAGGTAAAAATCTGTATTTTTCTGCCCCTGAACAAGGCAGTTAACCCACTGTTTGTAGGCTGTCATTGAAAATAAGAATTTGTCTTTAACTGACTTGCCTAGTTAAATAAAGGTTAAAAAAACACATTTCACTTCACCTATCCAGGGGTATGTGACAATCAACATTACTTCAGTTTTTTTCAGTCTTCCACAAAAATTCCATAATTCGGAGTTCCATAATTTGATAGTGGTGGAAAACGCTGTCTCAGGAGCTGCTCCAGAATCTCCCATAAGGGTTTAATTGGGTTGAGATCTGGTGACTGACACACACACACACACACACACACACACACACACACACACACACACACACGCGCACACGCGCACACACGCGCACACACGCACACACGCACACACGCACACACGCACACACACACACACACACACACACACACACACACACACACACAATCTCTTTAAACCCTCTATGCTCATTTGAGACCCCTCTTTCAAAGTCACTGAGAACTCTTCTTCTAGCCATAGTAGCCAAAGTAATGGGCAACTGGGGATTTTTATACATGACCCTAAGCATGATGAGATGTGAATTGCTTAATTAACTCAGCAACCACACCTGGTGTCTATATACATGTATCTCTCATTTACTCAAGTGTTTATTTTGCAGTTACCTGTACACCTTATTGCTCTAATACAAAGTTGTATCCCAAATGTGACCCTATTACCCAACTAGTGCACTATTTTTAACCAGGGCCTGTACTATATTTTCAAATGTACTGCACTATGGAGGGAATAGGGTGCCATTTGGATGACACATGTCAAATAAATTGGTCCACTGGGTCCCAGGGACTGGGCTTAACATCTCTCAATATCCCACGAGGCTGCTCTATTCCTGCTAGCCTATTGTCTATTGCCAGTAGCCCAGTTCCCACAAGGCTGCTCTATTCCTGCAAGCCTATTGTCTATTGCCAGTAGCCCAGTTCCCACGAGGCTGCTCTATTCCTGCTAGCCTATTGTCTATTGCCAGCAGCCCAGTTCCCACGAGGCTGCTCTATTCCTGCTAGCCTATTGTCTATTGCCAGTAGCCCAGTTCCCACGAGGCTGCTCTATTCCTGCTAGCCTATTGTCTATTGCCAGTAGCCCAGTTCCCATGAGGCTGCTCTATTCCTGCTAGCCTATTGTCTATTGCCAGTAGCCCAGTTCCCACGAGGCTGCTCTATTCCTGCTAGCCTATTGTCTATTGCCAGTAGCCCAGTTCCCACGAGGCTGCTCTATTCTGCTAGCCTATTGTCTATTGCCAGTAGCCCAGTTCCCCACGAGGCTGCTCTATTCCTGCTAGCCTATTGTCTATTGCAAGTAGCCCAGTTCCCACGAGGCTGCTCTATTCCTGCTAGCCTATTGTCTATTGCCAGTAGCCCAGTTCCCACAAGGCTGCTCTTATTCCTGCTAGCCTATTGTCTATTGCCAGTAGCCCAGTTCCCACGAGGCTGCTCTATTCCTGCTAGCCTATTGTCTATTGCCAGTAGCCCAGTTCCACAAGGCTGCTCTATTCCTGCAAGCCTATTGTCTATTGCCAGTAGCCCAGTTCCCACGAGGCTGCTCTATTCCTGCTAGCCCTATTGTCTATTGCCAGTAGCCCAGTTCCCACGAGGCTGCTCTATTCCTGCTAGCCTATTGTCTATTGCCAGTAGCCCAGTTCCCACGAGGCTGCTCTATTCCTGCTAGCCTATTGTCTATTGCCAGTAGCCCCAGTTCCCATGAGGCTGCTCTATTCCTGCTAGCCCATTGTCATTGCCAGTAGCCCAGTTCCCACGAGGCTGCTCTATTCCTGCTAGCCTATTGTCTATTGCCAGTAGCCCAGTTCACGAGGCTGCTCTATTCCTGCTAGCCTATTGTCTATTGCCAGTAGCCCAGTTCCCACGAGGCTGCTCTATTCCTGCTAGCCTATTGTCTGTTACCCAAGTAGCCCAGTTCCACGAGGCTGCTCTATTCCTGCTAGCCTATTGTCTATTGCCAGTAGCCCAGTTCCCACAAGGCTGCTCTATTCCTGCTAGCCTATTGTCTATTGCCAGTAGCCCAGTTCCCACGAGGCTGCTCTATTCCTGCTAGCCTATTGTCTATTGCCAGTAGCCCAGTTCTACGAGGCTGCTCTATTCCTGCTAGCCTATTGTCTATTGCCAGTAGCCCAGTTCCCACGAGGCTGCTCTATTCCTGCTAGCCTATTGTCTATTGCCAGTAGCCCAGTTCCCACGAGGCTGCTCTATTCCTGCCAGCCTATTGTCTATTGCCAGTAGCCCAGTTCCCACGGGGCTGCTCTATTCCTGCTAACCTATTGTCTATTGCCAGTAGCCCAGTTCCCACGAGGCTGCTCCTTCCTGTAGCCTATTGTCTGTACCCAGTAGCCAGTTCCCACTGCGAGGCTGCTCTATTCCTGCCCAGCCCTATTGTCTATTGCCAGTGGCCCAGTTCCCACGAAACTGCTCTATTCCTGCTAGCCTATTGTCTATTGCCAGTAGCCCAGTTCCCACCCGAGGCTGCTCTATTCCTCGCCCAACCTATTGTCTATTGCCAGTAGCCCAGTTCAGCGGGGGCTGCTCTATTCCTGCTAGCCTATTGTCTATTGCCAGTAGCCCAGTTCCCACGAGGCTGCTCTATTCCTGCTAGCCTATTGTCTGTTGCCATTAGCCCAATTCCACGAGGCTGCTCTATTCCCTTAACACAACCTATTGTCTGTTGCCAGTAGCCCAGTTCCCACGAGGCACTCTATTCCTGCTAGCCTATTGTCTATTGCCAGTAGCCCAGTTCCCACGAGGCTGCTCTATTCCTGCTAGCCTATTGTCTATTGCCAGTAGCCCAGTTCCCACGAGGCTGC
>NW_027009774.1:0-37500 GCF_036934945.1 Oncorhynchus masou masou
GCTCCAGAGGGGGGATACAGTAACCTAGGCTCCAGAGGGGGGCTACAGTAACCTAGGCTCCAGAGGGGGGATACAGTAACCTAGACTCCAGAGGGGGGATACAGTAACCGAGGCTCCAGAGGGGGGCTACAGTAACCTAGGCTCCAGAGGGGGGCTACAGTAACCTAGGCTCCAGAGGGGGGCTACAGTAACCTATAGGCTCCAGAGGGGGGCTACAGTAACCTATAGGCTCCAGAGGGGGGGCTACAGTAACCGAGGCTCCAGAGGGGGGACTACAGTAACCTAGGCTCCAGAGGGGGGCTACAGTAACCTAGGCTCCAGAGGGGGGCTACAGTAACCGAGGCTCCAGAGGGGGGGCTACAGTAACCTATAGGCTCCAGAGGGGGGGCTACAGTAACCTATAGGCTCCAGAGGGGGGCTACAGTAACCTATAGGCTCCAGAGGGGGGGCTACAGTAACCGAGGCTCCAGAGGGGGGGCTACAGTAACCGAGGCTCCAGAGGGGGGGCTACAGTAACCTAGGCTCCAGAGGGGGGTCACTTATAGGGATAGTTTATCAGCCATATTTTCATAGCGTATAGCAGCCAAACAAGGTGTCATCTCCTAGACCTCCTCTAACTGTGCCTAAATAGAGTTGTTCTCTTTGGTGTCACTACACCAGCAGATGTGGTCACCATTAAGAGGAACTTGAACTTTCACCTCAACAAAGAATGAAGCAGTCGTCAGATCTTGTTGTCGTAAATGCGAGTAGGATTGCCCCTAGCAACAGAATCTCGTTCTCTTCCATTTGTCACCTCGTTCTCCAGGGACACAGGCATGGCTGTTGGGGCCGCAGGGGCGCTATGGCAACCGGGGGCACTACCACGGCCACCGGGCACTATGGTGATACTAATAGATACTGTACATAAGGTGGTGTGATGTCACAAATTTCCTCTGAGAAAGTCTGGTCAACTGATTTTAGACTGGGAGCTTTGTGTTTTAAAATATATTTAAAAAAAAAATATGTTTAGAAGTATATTTTGGGGGTTTACGTATTTATTGAGATAGGACAGTGAAGAGGAGACAGGAAGAGAGGAGAGGATGGACAGTGAAGAGGAGACAGGAAGAGAGGAGAGGATGGACAGTGAAGCGGAGACCGGAAGAGAGAAGTTGGACAGTGAAGAGGAGACAGGAAGAGCGGAGAGATGGACAGTGAAGAGGAGACAGGAAGAGGAGAGGATGGACAGTGAAGCGGAAACAGGAAATTGAGAAGAGGTTGGACAGTGAAGAGGAGACAGGAAGAGAGGAGAGGCCTGTTTTGGGAATCCTGTCCAAAGCCCTGAGAAGATGATCTACATTCAACATTGAATCTGAAATGGACACAGGCTACCTGATTTGGTCAGGTGTAGCTAAACCTACCCTAACCCTTGTCCTAACCTTAACCTAATTCTCCGAACCTTTACCGCGAATTTACCAAACCTAGCACGCTAATTCACCCCGCCTGCTATGTTAATTATCCCTAACATGCCAATTGAGTTATTCTAACATGTAATGTATCCTGCCACTGGAGCCAGTGGAACCATTGTTAATAGTGGAGCCCGACCTCATTGGCTAGTTAACCCCTGATTCTTCATCTTTTGTGATTTTATTTAAATGACACTCTCTGTCTCATTATCCTCTAGGGTCAACTTGTTTAAAGACTATTTTCACAGAGGTCATGTGGACATTGTACCCTTCCAGAGACTCGAAGCTCACAAAGGGAAACGGTCAAATTTTGAATTGTTTGTGTTCGTGTTGCCTTTTTCATTTCTCGTGTGTACACTACCGTTCAGAAGTTTGGGGTCACTTAGAAATTTTCCTTGTTCTTTTAAAGAAAAGTAAATTTTTTTGTCCATTAAAAATAACACAAATTGATCAGAAATCCAGTGTAGACATTGTTAATGTTGTAAATGACTGTTGTAGCCGGAAACAGCTGATTTTTTATGGAATATCTACATGGTAGGCACAGAGGCCCATTATCAACCATCACTCCTGTGTTCCAATGGCACATTGTGTTAGCTAATCCAAGTTTATCATTTTAAAAGGCTACATTGATCATTATAAAACCCTTTTGCAAAACCCAGCTGAAAAATGTTGTCCTGATTAAAGAAGCAATAAACTGGGCTTTCTTTAGACTAGTTGAGTATCTGGAGCATCAGCATTTGTGGATTTGATTACAGGCTCAAAATGGCCAGAAACAAATAACTTTCTTCTGAAATTCATCAGTCTATTCTTGTTCTGAGAAATGAAGGCTGTTCCATGTGAGAAATTTCCAAGAAAACTGAAGATCTCGTACAACCCCGTGTACTACTCCCTTCACAGAACAGCGAACTGGCTCCTAACCAGAATAGAAAGAGGAGTGGGAGGTTCCGGGTGCACAACTACAAGAGGACAAGTACATTAGAGTGACAAGTTTGAGAAACAGACGCCTCACAAGTCCTCAACTGGCAGCTTCATTAAATAGTACCTCAAAACACCAGTCTCAACGTCAACAGTGAAGAGGCGACTCCGGGATGCTGGTTTTCTAGGCAGAGTTGCAAAGAAAAAGCCATATCTCAGACTGGCCAATAAAAAGAAAAGATTAAGATGGGCAAAAGAACTGTCACGTTCTGACCATTGTTCAGGTGTGTTTTCCTTGTTCTAGTGTTGGTCAGGATGTGGGCTGGGTGGGCATTCTATGTTGTGTGTCTGGTTTGTTTATTTCTATGTTTGGCCTGATATGGTTCTCAATCAGAGGCAGGTGTTAGTCATTGTCTCTGATTGGGAACCATATTTAGGTAGCCTGTCTTGTGTTGGGTTTTGTGGGTGATTGTCTTGTCTTTGTGTTTGTGGCACCAGATAGGACTATTTTGGTTTTTCACGTTTCTTGTTTTGTAGATTGTTGTACTTTCATCTTTATTAAAGATGCACAAAACTAACCACGCTGCATTTTGGTCCGCCTCTCTTTCCCCAGAAGAAAACCATTACAAGAACAGACACTGGACAGAGGAACTCTGCCTAGAAGGCCAGCATCCCAGAGTCGCCTCTTCACTGCTGACATTGTAGAAAATTGTCCTGGTGAATTCATCTCTCAGGGTCTGATATAAAGCAGAGTGAATCAGGTTTTCCTCTGGGATTTTGACTGTGCATAGCTCCATTCCGTTTCTTTTTATCCTGAAAATCTCCCCAGTCCTTGACGATTACAAGCATGCCCATAACATGATGCAGCCACCACTATGATTGAAAATATGGAGAGTGTTACTCAGTAATATGTTGTATTGGATTTGCAACAAACATAACACTTTGTATTCATGACAAAAAGTGAATCGCCACATTTTTGCAGTTTTACTTTAGTGCCTTGTTGCAAACAGGAAGCATGTTTTGGAATATGTTTATTTTATACAGGCTTCCTTCTTTTCACTCTGTCATTTAGGTTAGTATTGTATGTAACTACAATGTTGTTGATAAATCCTCAGTTGTCTCCTATCATTAAACTCTGTAACGGTTTTAAAGTCATAAAATGGCATGGTGAAATCCCTGAGCGGTTTCCTTCCTCTCTGGCAACTGTTAGGAAGGATGCCTGTATCTTGTAGTGACTGGGTGTATTGATACACCATCCATAGTGTAATTAATAACTTTACCCTGCTCAAAGGGATATTCAATGGCTGCTTTTTCTATGTTTACCCATCTACCAATAGGTGCCCTTCTTTGTGAGGCATTAGAAAACCTCCCCTGGTCTTTGTGGTTGAATCTGTGTTTGAAATTCACTGCTCGACCGAGGGACCTTACAGATAATTGAAATGTGTTGGGGGTATAGAGATGAGATGGTTATTCAAAAATCATGTTAAACACCATAATTACACAGAGTGAGTCCATGCAACTTATTATGTGACTTGTTAAGCACATTTTTACTCCTGAACTTATTTAGGCTTTACAAAACAAAGGAGTTGAATACTTATTGACTAATTTCAGGTTTTCATTTATTATTCATTTGTAAATATTTCTAAAAACATTATTCCCCTTTGACATTATGGGGTAGTGTGATGGGCATTGACAAAAATCTCTACCATACAAAATACTGTACTAAATGATGTACTAAATACTGCCACTGGCCTACCAATAGTACCCAGCCACTGGCCTACCAATAGTACCCAGCCACTGGCCTACCAATAGTACCCAGCCACTGGCCTACCAATAGTACCCAGCCATTGGCCTACCAATAGTACCCAGCCACTTGCCTACCAATAGTACCCAGCCACTGGTCTACCAATAGTACCCAGCCACTGGCCTACCAATAGTACCCAGCCACTGGCCTACCAATAGTACCCAGCCACTTGCCTACCAATAGTACCCAGCCACTGGTCTAATAGTACCCAGCCACTGGTCTACCAATAGTACCCAGCCACTTGCCTACCAATAGTACCCAGCCACTGGTCTACCAATAGTACCCAGCCACTGGTCTACCAATAGTACCTCTGCAGTCACTGGGCTACCAAGAGTACCCAGCCACTGGCCTACCAATAGTACCCAGCCACTGGACTACCAATAGTACCCAGCCCCTGGCATACAAATAGTACCCAGCCCCTGGCCTACCAATAGTACCCAGCCACTGGCCTACCAATAGTACCCAGCCACTTGCCTACCAATAGTACCCAGCCACTGGTCTACCTATAGTACCCAGCCACTGGTCTACCAATAGTACCCAGCCACTTGCCTACCAATAGTACCCAGCCACTGGTCTACCAATAGTACCCAGTCACTGGTCTACCAATAGTACCCTCTGCAGTCACTGGGCTACCAAGAGTACCCAGCCACTGGCCTACCAATAGTACCCAGCCACTGGACTACCAATAGTACCCAGCCCCTGGCATACAATAGTACCCAGCCCCTGGCCTACCAATAGTACCTCTGCAGATACTGGCCTACCAATAGTACCCAGCCACTGGCCTACCAATAGTACCCTCTGCAGATACTGGCCTACCAATAGTACCCAGCCACTGGCCTACCAATAGTACCCTCTGCAGCTACTGGCCTACCAATAGTACCCAGCCACTGGTCTACCAATAGTACCCAGCCACTGGCCTACCAATAGTACCCTCTGTAGCCACTGGTCTACCAATAGTACCTCTGCAGCCACTGGTCTACCAATAGTACCCTCTGCAGCCACTGGTCTACCAATAGTACCTCTGCAGCTACTGGTCTACCAATAGTACCCAGCCACTGGCCTACCAATAGTACCTCTGCAGCCACTGGTCTACCAATAGTACCCTCTGCAGCCACTGGTCTACCAATAGTACCTCTGCAGCTACTGGTCAACCAATAGTACCCAGCCACTGGCCTACCAATAGTACCCTCTGCAGCCACTGGTCTACCAATAGTACCCTCTGCAGCTAATAGGCTAACAATAGTACCCAGCCCCTGGCCTACCAATAGTACCTCTGCAGATACTGGCCTACCAATAGTACCCAGCCACTGGTCTACCAATAGTACCCTCTGCAGCTACTGGCCTACCAATAGTACCCAGCCACTGGTCTACCAATAGTACCCAGCCACTGGCCTACCAATAGTACCTCTGTAGCCACTCGGTCTACCAATAGTACCCAGCCACTGGCCTACCACTAGTACCTCTGCAGACACTGGACTACCAATAGTACCCAGCCACTGGCCTACCACTAGTACCCTCTGCAGCCACTGGACTACCAATAGTACCCTCTGCAGCCACTGGACTACCAATAGTACCCTGCAGACACTGGACTACCAATAGTACCTCTGCAGCCACTGGACTACCAATAGTACCCTCTGCACACTGGACTACCAATAGTACCCTCTGCAGCCACTGGCCTACCAATAGTACCCTCTGCAGCCACTGGACTACCAATAATACCCTCTGCAGACACTGGACTACCAATAGTACCCAGCCACTGGCCTACCACTAGTACCCTGCAGCCACTGGACTACCACATAGTACCCTCTGCAGCCACTGGACTACCAGTACCCTCTGCAGACACTGGACTACCAATAGTACCCTCTGCAGCCACTGGACTACCAATAGTACCCTCTGCAGACACTGGACTACCAATAGTACCTCCTCTGCAGCCACTGGCCTACCAATAGTACCCTGCAGCCACTGGACTACCAATAATACCCTCTGCAGACACTGGACTACCAATAGTACCCAGCCACTGGCCTACCACTAGTACCCTGCAGCCACTGGACTACCAATAGTACCTCTGCAGCCACTGGACTACCAATAGTACCTCTGCAGACACTGGACTACCAATAGTACCTCTGCAGCCACTGGACTACCAATAGTACCTCTGCAGACACTGGACTACCAATAGTACCCTCTGCAGCCACTGGCCTACCAATAGTACCCTGCAGCCACTGGACTACCAATAATACCCTCTGCAGACACTGGACTACCAATAGTACCCAGCCACTGGCCTACCACTAGTACCCTCTGCAGCCACTGGACTACCAATAGTACCCTCTGCAGCCACTGGACTACCAATAGTACCCTCTGCAGACACTGGACTACCAATAGTACCTCTGCAGCCACTGGACTACCAATAGTACCCTCTGCAGACACTGGACTACCAATAGTACTCCTGCAGCCACTGGCCTACCAATAGTACCCTCTGCAGCCACTGGACTACCAATACCTCTGCAGACACTGGACTACCAATAGTACCCAGCCACTGGCCTACCACTAGTACCCTCTGCAGCCACTGGACTACCAATAGTACCTCTGCAGCCACTGGACTACCAATAGTACCCTCTGCAGACACTGACTACCAATAGTACCTCTGCAGCCACTGGACTACCAATAGTACCCTCTGCAGACACTGGACTACCAATAGTACTCTCTGCAGCCACTGGCCTACCAATAGTACCCTCTGCAGCCACTGGACTACCAATAATACCCTCTGCAGACACTGGACTACCAATAGCACCCAGCCACTGGCCTACCACTAGTACCCTCTGCAGCCACTGGACTACCAATAGTACCTCTGCAGCCACTGGACTACCAATAGTACCCCTGCAGACACTGGACTACCAATAGTACCTCTGCAGCCACTGGACTACCAATAGTACCTCTGCAGACACTGGACTACCAATAGTACCCTCTGCAGCCACTGGCCTACCAATAGTACCTCTGCAGCCACTGGACTACCAATACCCTCTGCAGACACTGGACTACCAATAGTACCCAGCCACTGGCCTACCACTAGTACCCTCTGCAGCCACTGGACTACCAATAGTACCCCTGCAGCCACTGGACTACCAATAGTACCCTCTGCAGACACTGGACTACCAATAGTACCCTCTGCAGCCACTGGACTACCAATAGTACCCTCTGCAGACACTGGACTACCAATAGTACCTCTGCAGCCACTGGCCTACCAATAGTACCTCTGCAGCCACTGGACTACCAATAATACCTCTGCAGACACTGGACTACCAATAGTACCCAGCCACTGGCCTACCACTAGTACCCTCTGCAGCCACTGGTCTACCAGGAGTACCCTGCAGCTACTGGCCTACCAATAGTACCCAGCCACTGGCCTACCAATAGTACCCTCTGCAGCCACTGGCCTACCAATAGTACTCCTCTGCAGCCACTGGCCTACCAATAGTACACAGCCACTGGCCTACCAATAGTACCTCTGCAGCCACTGGCCTACCAATAGTACCTCTGCAGCCACTGGTCTACCAATAGTACCTTCTGCAGCCACTGGCCTACCAATAGTACCCAGCCACTGGCCTACCAATAGTACCCAGCCACTGGCCTACCAATAATACCCAGCCACTGGCCTACCAATAGTACCCAGCCACTGGCCTACCAATAATACCCAGCCACTGGCCTACCAATAATACTCTCTGCAGCCACTGGCCTACCACTAGTACCCTCTGCAGCCACTGGCCTACCAATAGTACCCAGACACTGGCCTACCAATAGTACCCAGCTACTGGCCTACCAATAGTACCCAGCCACTGGCCTACCAATAATACCCTCTGCAGCCACTGGCCTACCACTAGTACCCTGCAGCCACTGGCCTACCAATAGTACCCAGACACTGGCCTACCAATAGTACCCAGCTACTGGACTACCAATAGTACCCAGCCACTGGCCTACCACTAGTACCCTGCAGCCACTGGACTACCAATAGTACCCTCTGCAGCCACTGGACTACCAATAGTACCCTCTGCAGACACTGGACTACCAATAGTACCCTCTGCAGCCACTGGACTACCAATAGTACCCTCTGCAGACACTGGACTACCAATAGTACCTCTGCAGCCACTGGCCTACCAATAGTACCTCTGCAGCCACTGGACTACCAATAATACCCTCTGCAGACACTGGACTACCAATAGTACCCAGCCACTGGCCTACCACTAGTACCCTCTGCAGCCACTGGACTACCAATAGTACCCTCTGCAGCCACTGGACTACCAATAGTACCTCTGCAGACACTGGACTACCAATAGTACCCTCTGCAGCCACTGGACTACCAATAGTACCCTCTGCAGACACTGGACTACCAATAGTACCCTCTGCAGCCACTGGCCTACCAATAGTACCCTCTGCAGCCACTGGACTACCAATAATACTCCCTCTGCAGACACTGGACTACCAATAGTACCCAGCCACTGGCCTACCACTAGTACCCTCTGCAGCCACTGGACTACCAATAGTACCCTCTGCAGCCACTGGACTACCAATAGTACCTCTGCAGACACTGGACTACCAATAGTACCCTGCAGCCACTGGACTACCAATAGTACCTCTGCAGACACTGGACTACCAATAGTACCCTCTGCAGCCACTGGCCTACCAATAGTACCTCTGCAGCCACTGGACTACCAATAATACCCTCTGCAGACACTGGACTACCAATAGTACCCAGCCACTGGCCTACCACTAGTACCCTGCAGCCACTGGACTACCAATAGTACCCTCTGCAGCCACTGGACTACCAATAGTACCTCTGCAGACACTGGACTACCAATAGTACCCCTCTGCAGCCACTGGACTACCAATAGTACCCTCTGCAGACACTGGACTACCAATAGTACCCTCTGCAGCCACTGGCCTACCAATAGTACCCTCTGCAGCCACTGGACTACCAATACCTCTGCAGACACTGGACTACCAATAGTACCCAGCCACTGGCCTACCACTAGTACCTCTGCAGCCACTGGACTACCAATAGTACCTCTGCAGCCACTGGACTACCAATAGTACCTCTGCAGACACTGGACTACCAATAGTACCCTCTGCAGCCACTGGACTACCAATAGTACCTCTGCAGACACTGGACTACCAATAGTACCCTCTGCAGCCACTGGCCTACCAATAGTACCCTGCAGCCACTGGACTACCAATAATACCCTCTGCAGACACTGGACTACCAATAGTACCCAGCCACTGGCCTACCACTAGTACCTCTGCAGCCACTGGTCTACCAGGAGTACCTCTGCAGCTACTGGCCTACCAATAGTACCCAGCCACTGGCCTACCAATAGTACCCTCTGCAGCCACTGGCCTACCAATAGTACTCTCTGCAGCCACTGGCCTACCAATAGTACACAGCCACTGGCCTACCAATAGTACCTTCTGCAGCCACTGGCCTACCAATAGTACCCTCTGCAGCCACTGGTCTACCAATAGTACCTTCTGCAGCCACTGGCCTACCAATAGTACCCAGCCACTGGCCTACCAATAGTACCCAGCCACTGGCCTACCAATAATACCCAGCCACTGGCCTACCAATAGTACCCAGCCACTGGCCTACCAATAATACCCAGCCACTGGCCTACCAATACCTCTGCAGCCACTGGCCTACCACTAGTACCTCTGCAGCCACTGGCCTACCAATAGTACCCAGACACTGGCCTACCAATAGTACCCAGCTACTGGCCTACCAATAGTACCCAGCCACTGGTCTGCCAATAGTACTCTCTGCAGCTACTGGCCTACCAATAGTACCCAGCCACTGGCCTACCAATAGTACCCTCTGCAGCTACTGGCCTACCAATAGTACCCAGACACTGGCCTACCAATAGTACCCAGCTACTGGCCTACCACTAGTACCCTCTGCAGCCACTGGCCTACCAATAGTACCCAGACACTGGCCTACCAATAGTACCCAGCTACTGGCCTACCAATAGTACCCAGCCACTGGTCTGCCAATAGTACTCTCTGCAGCTACTGGCCTACCAAGAGTACCCAGCCCCTGGTCTACCAATAGTACCCTCTGCAGTCACTGGGCTACCAATAGTACCCAGCCACTGGTTTGCCAATAGTACCCAGCCACTGGCCTACCAATAGTACCCAGCCACTGGCCTACCAATAGTACCCTCTGCAGCCACTGGCCTACCAATAATACCCAGCCACTGGTCTACCAATAGTACCAGCCACTGGCCTACCAATAGTACCCTCTGTAGCCACTGGTCTACCAATAGTACCCAGCCACTGGCCTACCAATAGTACCCTCTGTAGCCACTGGTCTACCAATAGTACCCAGCCACTGGCCTACCAATAGTACCCTCTGCAGCCACTGGCCTACCAATAATACCCAGCCACTGGTCTACCAATAGTACCCAGCCACTGGCCTACCAATAGTACCCTCTGTAGCCACTGGTCTACCAATAGTACCCAGCCACTGGCCTACCAATAGTACCTCTGCGGCTACTGGCCTACCAATAGTACCCAGCCACTGGCCTACCAATAGTACCCTCTGCAGCCACTGGCCTACCAATAGTACCCTCTGCGGCTACTGGCCTACCAATAGTACCCTCTGCAGCCACTGGCCTACCAATAGTACCCTCTGCAGACACTGGACTACCAATAGTACCCTCTGCAGCCACTGGCCTACCAATAGTACCCTCTGCAGCCACTGGACTACCAATAGTACCCTCTGCAGCCACTGGACTACCAATAGTACCCTCTGCAGCCACTGGACTACCAATAGTACCCTCTGCAGACACTGGACTACCAATAGTACCCTCTGCAGCCACTGGACTACCAATAGTACCTCTGCAGACACTGGACTACCAATAGTACCTCTGCAGCTACTGGCCTACCAATAGTACCCAGCCACTGGACTACCAATAGTACCCTCTGCAGCCACTGGACTACCAATAGTACCTCTGCAGCCACTGGACTACCAATAGTACCCTCTGCAGACACTGGACTACCAATAGTACCCTCTGCAGCCACTGGACTACCAATAGTACCCTCTGCAGACACTGGACTACCAATAGTACCCTCTGCAGCTACTGGCCTACCAATAGTACCCAGCCACTGGACTACCAATAGTACCCAGCCACTGGCCTACCAATAGTACCCTCTGCAGCCACTGGACTACCAATTATACCTCTGCAGACACTGGACTACCAATAGTACCCAGCCACTGGCCTACCAATAGTACCCTCTGCAGGCACTGGCCTACCAATAGTACCCAGCTACTGGCCTACCAATAGTACCCAGCCACTGGCCTACCAATAGTACCCTCTGCAGCCACTGGCCTACCAATAGTACCCTCTGCAGCCACTGGCCTACCAATAGTACACAGCCACTGGCCTACCAATAGTACCCTCTGCAGCCACTGGCCTACCAATAGTACCCTCTGCAGCCACTGGTCTACCAATAGTACCTTCTGCAGCCACTGGCCTACCAATAGTACCCAGCCACTGGCCTACCAATAGTACCCAGCCACTGGCCTACCAATAGTACCCTCTGCAGCCACTGGCCTACCAATAGTACCTCTGGCCTGCTCGCCTCCCTACCACTGAGGAAGTACAGTTCCCGCTCAGCCCAGTCAAAACTGTTCGCTGCTCTGGCCCCCCAATGGTGGAACAAACTCCCTCACGAAGCCAGGACAGCGGAGTCAAACACCACCTTCCGGGAGACACCTGAAACCCCACCTCTTTAAGGAATACCTAGGATAGGATAAAGTAATCCTTCTCACCCCCCCCTAAATGATTTAGATGCACTATTGTAAAGTGGCTGTTCCACTGGATGTCATAAGGTGAATTCACCAATTTGTAAGTCGCTCTGGATAAGAGCGTCTGCCAAATGACTTAAATGTAAATGTAAATGTAGTACCCTCTGCAGCCACTGGTCTACCAATAGTACCCAGCTACTGGCCTACCAATAATACCCTCTGCAGCCACTGGTCTACCAATAGTACCCAGCCACTGGCCTACCAATAATACCTCTGCAGCCACTGGCCTACCAATAGTACCCAGTCACTGGCCTACCAATACTACTCTCTGCAGCCACTGGCCTACCAATAGTACCCTCTGCAGCCACTGGTCTACTAATAGTACCCAGCCCCTGGCCTACCAATAGTACCCAGCCACTGGCCTAACAATAGTACCCTCTGCAGCCACTGGCCTACCACTAGTACCTCTGCAGCTACTGGCCTACCAATAGTACCCTCTGCAGCCACTGGCCTACCAATAGTACCCAGCCACTGGCCTTCCAATAGTACCCACCCACTGGCTTACCAATAATACCCAGCCACTGGCCTACCAATAATACCCTCTGCAGCCACTGGCCTACCACTAGTACCCTCTGCAGCTACTGGCCTACCACTAGTACCCTCTGCAGCCACTGGCCTACCACTAGTACCCTCTGCAGCCACTGGCCTACCAATAGTACCCAGCCACTGGCCTTCCAATAGTACCCACCCACTGGCTTACCAATAATACCCAGCCACTGGCCTACCACTAGTACCCTCTGCAGCTACTGGCCTACCAATAGTACCCTCTGCAGCTACTGGCCTACCAATAGTACCTCTGCAGCCACTGGCCTACCAATAGTACCCAGCCACTGGCCTACCAATAGTACCCACCCACTGGCTTACCAATAGTACCCAGCCACTGGCCTACCAATAATACCCAGCCACTGGACTACCAATAGTTTCCAGCCACTGGCCTACCACTGGTACCCTCTGCAGCCACTGGCCTACCAATAATACCCTCTGCAGCCACTGGCCTACCAATAGTACCCAGCCACTGGCCTACCAATAATACACAGCCACTGGCCTACCAATAATACCCTCTGCAGCCACTGGACTACCAATAGTACCATCTGCAGCCACTGGACTACCAATAGTACCATCTGCAGCCACTGGCCTACCAATAGTACCATCTGCAGCCACTGGCCTACCAATAATACCCTCTACAGACACTGGACTACCAATAGTACCATCTGCAGCCACTGGCCTACCAATAGTACCTTCTGCAGCCACTGGCCTACCAATAGTACCCAGCCACTGGCCTACCAATAATACCCAGCCACTGGCCTACCAATAATACCCTCTGCAGCCACTGGACTACCAATAGTACCATCTGCAGCCACTGGCCTACCAATAGTACCATCTGCAGCCACTGGCCTACCAATAATACCCCTACAGACACTGGACTACCAATAGTACCCTCTGCAGCCACTGGTCTACCAATAGTACCTTCTGCAGCCACTGGCCTACCAATAGTACCCAGCCACTGGTCTACCAATAGTACCCAGCCACTGGCCTACCAATAGTACCCTCTGCAGCCACTGGCCTACCAATAGTACCTCTGGCCTGCTCGCCTCCCTACCACTGAGGAAGTACAGTTCCCGCTCAGCCCAGTCAAAACTGTTCGCTGCTCTGGCCCCCCAATGGTGGAACAAACTCCCTCACGAAGCCAGGACAGCGGAGTCAAACACCACCTTCCGGAGACACCTGAAACCCCACCTCTTTAAGGAATACCTAGGATAGGATAAAGTAATCCTTTCTCCCCCCCCCCCCTAAATGATTTAGATGCACTATTGTAAAGTGGCTGTTCCACTGGATGTCATAAGGTGAATTCACCAATTTGTAAGTCGCTCTGGATAAGAGCGTCTGCCAAATGACTTAAATGTAAATGTAAATGTAGTACCCTCTGCAGCCACTGGTCTACCAATAGTACCCAGCTACTGGCCTACCAATAATACCCTCTGCAGCCACTGGTCTACCAATAGTACCCAGCCACTGGCCTACCAATAATACCCTCTGCAGCCACTGGCCTACCAATAGTACCCAGTCACTGGCCTACCAATACTACTCTCTGCAGCCACTGGCCTACCAATAGTACCCTCTGCAGCCACTGGTCTACTAATAGTACCCAGCCCCTGGCCTACCAATAGTACCCAGCCACTGGCCTACCAATAGTACCCTCTGCAGCCACTGGCCTACCACTAGTACCCTCTGCAGCTACTGGCCTACCAATAGTACCCTCTGCAGCTACTGGCCTACCAATAGTACCCTCTGCAGCCACTGGCCTACCAATAGTACCCAGCCACTGGCCTTCCAATAGTACCCACCCACTGGCTTACCAATAATACCCAGCCACTGGCCTACCAATAATACCCTCTGCAGCCACTGGCCTACCACTAGTACCCTCTGCAGCTACTGGCCTACCAATAGTACCCTCTGCAGCTACTGGCCTACCAATAGTACCCAGCCACTGGCCTACCAATAATACCCAGCCACTGGACTACCAATAGTTTCCAGCCACTGGCCTACCACTGGTACCCTCTGCAGCCACTGGCCTACCAATAATACCCTCTGCAGCCACTGGCCTACCAATAGTACCCAGCCACTGGCCTACCAATAATACCCAGCCACTGGCCTACCAATAATACCCTCTGCAGCCACTGGACTACCAATAGTACCATCTGCAGCCACTGGCCTACCAATAGTACCATCTGCAGCCACTGGCCTACCAATAATACCCTCTACAGACACTGGACTACCAATAGTACCATCTGCAGCCACTGGCCTACCAATAGTACCATCTGCAGCCACTGGCCTACCAATAGTACCATCTGCAGCCACTGGCCTACCAATAGTACCATCTGCAGCCACTGGCCTACCAATAGTACCATCTGCAGCCACTGGCCTACCAATAATACCCTCTGCAGACACTGGACTACCAATAGTACCCAGCCACTGGCCTACCAATAGTACCCTCTGCAGGCACTGGCCTACCAATAGTACCCAGCCACTGGCCTACCAATAGTACCCAGCCACTGGCCTACCAATAATACCCTCTGCAGCCACTGGCCTACCAATAGTACCCAGCCACTGGCCTACCAATAATACCCAGCCACTGGCCTACCAATAGTACCCAGCCACTGGGCTACCAATAATACCCAGCCACTGGCCTACCAATAATACCCTCTGCAGCCACTGGCCTACCACTAGTACCTCTGCAGCCACTGGCCTACCAATAGTACCCAGACACTGGCCTACCAATAGTACCCAGCTACTGGCCTACCAATAGTACCCAGCCACTGGTCTGCCAATAGTACTCTCTGCAGCTACTGGCCTACCAATAGTACCCAGCCACTGGCCTACCAATAGTACCCTCTGCAGCTACTGGCCTACCAATAGTACCCAGACACTGGCCTACCAATAGTACCCAGCTACTGGCCTACCACTAGTACCCTCTGCAGCCACTGGCCTACCAATAGTACCCAGACACTGGCCTACCAATAGTACCCAGCTACTGGCCTACCAATAGTACCCAGCCACTGGTCTGCCAATAGTACTCTCTGCAGCTACTGGCCTACCAAGAGTACCCAGCCCCTGGTCTACCAATAGTACCCTCTGCAGTCACTGGGCTACCAATAGTACCCAGCCACTGGTTTGCCAATAGTACCCAGCCACTGGCCTACCAATAGTACCCAGCCACTGGCCTACCAATAGTACCCTCTGCAGCCACTGGCCTACCAATAATACCCAGCCACTGGTCTACCAATAGTACCCAATCACTGGCCTACCAATAGTACCCTCTGTAGCCACTGGTCTACCAATAGTACCCAGCCACTGGCCTACCAATAGTACCCTCTGTAGCCACTGGTCTACCAATAGTACCCAGCCACTGGCCTACCAATAGTACCCTCTGCAGCCACTGGCCTACCAATAATACCCAGCCACTGGTCTACCAATAATACCCAGCCACTGGCCTACCAATAGTACCCTCTGTAGCCACTGGTCTACCAATAGTACCCAGCCACTGGCCTACCAATAGTACCCTCTGCGGCTACTGGCCTACCAATAGTACCCAGCCACTGGCCTACCAATAGTACCCTCTGCAGCCACTGGCCTACCAATAGTACCCTCTGCGGCTACTGGCCTACCAATAGTACCCTCTGCAGCCACTGGCCTACCAATAGTACCCTCTGCAGACACTGGACTACCAATAGTACCCTCTGCAGCCACTGGCCTACCAATAGTACCCTCTGCAGCCACTGGACTACCAATAGTACCCTCTGCAGCCACTGGACTACCAATAGTACCCTCTGCAGCCACTGGACTACCAATAGTACCCTCTGCAGACACTGGACTACCAATAGTACCCTCTGCAGCCACTGGACTACCAATAGTACCCTCTGCAGACACTGGACTACCAATAGTACCCTCTGCAGCTACTGGCCTACCAATAGTACCCAGCCACTGGACTACCAATAGTACCCAGCCACTGGCCTACCAATAGTACCCTCTGCAGCCACTGGACTACCAATAATACCCTCTGCAGACACTGGACTACCAATAGTACCCAGCCACTGGCCTACCAATAGTACCCTCTGCAGGCACTGGCCTACCAATAGTACCCAGCTACTGGCCTACCAATAGTACCCAGCCACTGGCCTACCAATAGTACCCTCTGCAGGCACTGGCCTACCAATAGTACCCAGCTACTGGCCTACCAATAGTACCCAGCTACTGGCCTACCAATAGTACCCAGCCACTGGTCTGCCAATAATACCCTCTGCGGCTACTGGCCTACCAATGGTACCCTCTGCAGCTACTGGTTCTGTCTCTGTCTCACTGTCTGGGGTTGGGGTTAGGGTTATGTCTCTCTGTCTGGGGTTGGGGTTAGGGTTATGTCTCTCTGTCTGGGGTTGGGGTTAGGGCTCTGTCTCTCTGTCTGGGGTTTGGGTTTGGGCTCTGTCTCACTGTCTGGGGTTGTGGTTAGGGTTATGTCTCTCTGTCTGGGGTTGGGGTTAGGGCTCTGTCTGTCTGTCTCTCTGTCTGGGGTTGGGGTTAGGGTTCTGTCTCTCTGTCTGGGGTTGGGGTTAGGGCTCTGTCTCTCTGTCTCTCTGTCTGGGGTTGGGGTTAGGGCTCTGTCTTTCTGTCTTGGGTTGGGGTTTGGGCTCTGTCTCTCTGTCTGGGGTTGGGGTTAGGGCTCTGTCTCACTGTCTGGGGTTGTGGTTAGGGTTATGTCTCTCTGTCTGGGGTTGGGGTTAGGGCTCTGTCTCTCTGTCTCTCTGTTTGGGGTTTGGGTTAGGGATCTGTCTCTCTGTCTGGGGTTGGGGTTTGGGCTCTGTCTCACTGTCTCTCTGTCTGGGGTTGTGGTTAGGGTTATGTCTCTCTGTCTGGGGTTGTGGTTAGGGTTATGTCTCTCTGTCTGGGGTTGGGGTTAGGGCTCTGTCTCTCTGTCTGGGGTTTGGGTTTGGGCTCTGTCTCACTGTCTGGGGTTGTGGTTAGGGTTATGTCTCTCTGTCTGGGGTTGGGGTTAGGGCTCTGTCTCTCTGTCTCTCTGTCTGGGGTTGGGGTTTGGGCTCTGTCTCACTGTCTGGGGTTGTGGTTAGGGTTATGTCTCACTGTCTGGGGTTGGGGTTAGGGCTCTGTCTCTCTGTCTCTCTGTCTGGGGTTGTGGTTAGTGTTATGTCTCTCTGTCTGGGGTTGGCGTTAGGGCTCTGTCTCTCTGTCTCTCTGTCTGGGGTTGTGGTTAGGGTTATGTCTCTGTCTGGGGTTGGGGTTAGGGCTCTGTCTCTCTGTCTGGGGTTTGGGTTTGGGCTCTGTCTCACTGTCTCGGGTTGTGGTTAGGGTTATGTCTCTCTGTCTGGGGTTGGGGTTAGGGCTCTGTCTCTCTGTCTCTCTGTCTGGGGTTGGGGTTAGGGCTCTGTCTCTCTGTCTGGGGTTGGGGTTAGGGCTCTGTCTCTGTCTCTCTGTCTGGGGTTGGGGTTAGGGCTCTGTCTCTCTGTCTCTCTGTCTGGGGTTGGGGTTTGGGCTCTGTCTCTGTCTGGGGTTGGGGTTAGGGTTCAGTCTCTCTGTCTGGGGTTGGGGTTAGGGCTCTGTGTCTCTGTCTCTCTGTCTGGGGTTGGGATTAGGTCTCTGTCTCTCTGTCACTCTGTCTGGCGTTGGGGTTAGGGCTCTGTCTCTCTGTCACTCTGTCTGGTGTTGGGGTTTGGGCTCTGTCTCTCTGTCTGGGGTTGGGGTTAGGGTTCTGTATCTCTGTCTGGGGTTGGGGTTAGGGCTCTGTGTCTCTGTCTCTCTGTCTGGGGTTGGGGTTAGGGCTCTGTCTCTGTCTCTCTGTCTGGGGTTGGGGTTAAGGCTCTGTCTCTCTGTCTCTCTGTCTGGGGTTGGGGTTAGGGCTCTGTCTCTCTGTCTGGGGTTGGGGTTTGGGCTCTGTCTCTCTGTCTGGGGTTGGGGTTAGGGCTCTGTCTCACTGTCTGGGTTTGTGGTTAGGGTTATGTCTCTCTGTCTGGGGTTGGGGTTAGGGCTCTGTCTCTCTGTCTCTCTGTCTGGGGTTGGGGTTTGGGCTCTGTCTCTCTGTCTGGGGTTGGGGTTAGGGCTCTGTCTCTCTGTCTGGGGTTGGGGTTAGGGTTATGTCTCTCTGTCTGGGGTTGGGGTTAGGGTTCTGTCTCTCTGTCTGGGGTTGGGGTTAGGGCTCTGTCTCTGTCTCTCTGTCTGGGGTTGGGGTTAGGGCTCTGTCTCTCTGTCTCTCTGTCTGGGGTTGGGGTTAGGGCTCTGTCTCTGTCTGGGGTTGCGGTTAGGGTTCTGTCTCTCTGTCTGGGGTTGGGGTTAGGGCTCTGTCTCTGTCTCTCTGTCTGGGGTTGGGGTTAGGGCTCTGTCTCTGTCTCTCTGTCTTGGGTTGGGGTTAGGGCTCTGTCTCTGTCTGGGGTTGGGGTTAGGGTTCTGTCTCTCTGGCTGGGGTTGGGGTTAGGGTTCTGTCTCTCTGTCTGGGGTTGGGGTTAGGGTTCTGTCTCTCTGTCTGGGGTTGGGGTTAGGGTTCTGTCTCTCTGTCTGGGGTTGGGGTTAGTGTTCTGTCTCTGTCTGGGGTTGGGGTTAGTGTTCTGTCTCTCTGTCTGGGGTTAGGGTTAGGCTCTGTTTCTCTGACTCTCTGTCTGGGGTTCAGGCTCTGTCTCTCTGTCTGGGGTTGGGGTTATGGCTCTGTCTCTCTGTCTGGGGTTGGGGTTAGGGCTCTGTCTCTGTCTGGGGTTGGGGTTAGGGTTCTGTCTCTCTGTCTGAGGTTGGGGTTAGGGTTCTGTCTCTCTGTCTGGGGTTGGGGTTAGTGTTCTGTCTCTCTGTCTGGGGTTGGGGTTTGGGCTCTGTCTCTGTCTGGGGTTGGGGTTAGGGTTCTGTCTCTCTGTCTGGGGTTGGGGTTAGGGTTCTGTCTCTCTGTCTGGGATTGGGGTTAGGGCTCTGTCTCTCTGTCTGGGGTTGGGGTTAGGGCTCTGTCTCTCTTGCTCTCTGTCTGGGGTTGGGGTTAGGGCTCTGTCTCTCTGTCTGGGGTTGGGGTTAGGGTTCTGTCTCTCTGTCTGGGGTTGGGGTTAGGGCCCTGTCTCTCTGTCTGCGGTTGGGGTTAGGGCTCTGTCTCTCTGGCTCTCTGTCTGGTGTTGGGGTTAGGGCTCTGTCTCTCTGTCTGGGGTTGGGGTTGGGGTTCTGTCTCTCTGTCTGGGATTGGGGTTAGGGTTAGGGCCCTGTCTCTCTGTCTGGTGTTGGGGTTAGGGTTAGGGCCCTGTCTCTCTGTCTGGGGTTAGGGTTAGGGCTCTGTCTCTCTGTCTGGGGTTAGGGCTCTGTCTCTCTGTCTCTCTGTCTGGTGGTGGGGTTAGGGCTCTGTCTCTCTGTCTCTCTGTCTCTCTGTCTGGGGTTAGGGTTAGGGCTCTGTCTCTCTGTCTGGTGTTAGGGTTAGGGCTCTGTCTCTGTCTGGGGTTGGGGTTAGGTCTCTGTCTCTCTGTCACTCTGTCTGGGGTTGGGGTTAGGGCTCTGTCTCTCTGTCACTCTGTCTGGGGTTGGGGTTTGGGCTCTGTCTCTCTGTCTGGGGTTGGGGTTAGGGCTCTGTCTCTCTGTCTGGGGTTGGGGTTAGGGTTCTGTCTCTCTGTCTGGGGTTGGGGTTAGGGCTCTGTGTCTCTGTCTCTCTGTCTGGGGTTGGGGTTAGGGCTCTGTCTCTGTCTCTCTGTCTGGGGTTGGGGTTAAGGCTCTGTCTCTCTGTCTGGGGTTGGGGTTTGGGCTCTGTCTCTGTCTGGGGTTGGGGTTAGGGCTCTGTCTCACTGTCTGGGTTTGTGGTTAGGGTTATGTCTCTGTCTGGGGTTGGGGTTAGGGCTCTGTCTCTCTGTCTCTCTGTCTGGGGTTGGGGTTTGGGCTCTGTCTCTCTGTCTGGGGTTGGGGTTTGGGCTCTGTCTCTCTGTCTGGGGTTGGGGTTAGGGTTATGTCTCTCTGTCTGGGGTTGGGGTTAGGGTTCTGTCTCTCTGTCTGGGGTTGGGGTTAGGGCTCTGTCTCTGTCTCTCTGTCTGGGGTTGGGGTTAGGGTTCTGTCTCTCTGTCTGGTGTTGGGGTTAGGGCTCTGTCTCTCTGTCTGGGGTTGGGGTTAGGGCTCTGTCTCTCTGTCTCTCTGTCTTGGGTTGGGGTTAGGGCTCTGTCTCTGTCTGGGGTTGGGGTTAGTGTTCTGTCTCTCTGTCTGGGGTTGGGGTTAAGGTTAGGGCCCTGTCTCTCTGTCTGGGGTTGGGGTTAGGGCTCTGTCTCTCTGGCTCTCTGTCTGGGGTTGGGGTTAGTGTTCTGTCTCTCTGTCTGGGGTTGGGGTTCGGGCTCTGTCTCTCTGTCTGGGGTTGGGGTAATGGCTCTGTCTCTCTGTCTGGGGTTGGGGTTAGGGTTCTGTCTCTCTGTCTGGGGTTGGGGTTAGGGTTCTGTCTCTCTGTCTGGGATTGGGGTTAGGGCTCTGTCTCTCTGTCTGGGGTTGGGGTTAGGGCTCTGTCTCTCTGGCTCTCTGTCTGGGGTTGGGGTTAGGGCTCTGTCTCTCTGTCTGGGGTTGGGGTTAGGGCCCTGTCTCTCTGTCTGGGGTTGGGGTTAGGGCTCTGTCTCTCTGGCTCTCTGTCTGGGGTTGGGGTTGGGGTTCTGTCTCTCTGTCTGGGATTGGGGTTAGGGTTAGGGCCCTGTCTCTCTGTCTGGTGTTGGGGTTAGGGTTAGGGCCCTGTCTCTCTGTCTGGTGTTGGGGTTAGGGCCCTGTCTCTCTGTCTGGGGTTGGGGTTAGGGCCCTGTCTCTCTGTCTGTGGTTGGGGTTAGGGCCCTGTCTCTCTGTCTGGGGTTGGGGTTAGTAGGGCCCTGTCTCTCTGTCTGGGTTTAGGGTTCTGTCTCTCTGTCTGGTGTTGGGGTTAGGGCCTTGTCTCTCTCTCTGGGGTTGGGGTTAGGGCCCTGTCTCTCTGTCTGGGGTTGGGGTTAGGGCCCTGTCTCTCTGTCTGGGTTTAGGGCTCTGTCTCTCTGTCTGGGGTTAGGGCTCTGTCTCTCTGTCTCTCTGTCTGGTGGTGGGGTTAGGGCTCTGTCTCTCTGTCTGGTGGTGGGGTTGGGGCTCTGTCTCTCTGTCTCTCTGTCTCTCTGTCTAGGGTTAGGGTTAGGGCTCTGTCTCTCTGTCTCTCTGTCTGGGGTTGGGGTTAGGGCTCTGTCTCTGTCTGGGGTTGGGGTTAGGGTTCTGTCTCTCTGTCTGGGGTTGGGGTTAGTGTTCTGTCTCTCTGTCTGGGGTTAGGGTTAGGGCTCTGTTTCTCTGACTCTCTGTCTGGGGTTGGGGTTAGGGCTCTGTCTCTCTGTCTGGGGTTGGGGTTAGGGTTCTGTCTCTCTGTCTGGGGTTGGGGTTAAGGTTAGGGCCCTGTCTCTCTGTCTGGGGTTGGGGTTAGGGCTCTGTCTCTCTGGCTCTCTGTCTGGGGTTGGGGTTAGTGTTCTGTCTCTCTGTCTGGGGTTGGGGTTCGGGCTCTGTCTCTCTGTCTGGGGTTGGGGTAATGGCTCTGTCTCTCTGTCTGGGGTTGGGGTTAGGGTTCTGTCTCTCTGTCTGGGGTTGGGGTTAGGGTTCTGTCTCTCTGTCTGGGATTGGGGTTAGGGCTCTGTCTCTCTGTCTGGGGTTGGGGTTAGGGGTCTGTCTCTCTGGCTCTCTGTCTGGGGTTGGGGTTAGGGCTCTGTCTCTCTGTCTGGGGTTGGGGTTAGGGCCCTGTCTCTCTGTCTGGGGTTGGGGTTAGGGTTCTGTCTCTCTGTCTGGGGTTGGGGTTAGGGCTCTGTCTCTCTGGCTCTCTGTCTGGGGTTGGGGTTAGGGCTCTGTCTCTCTGTCTGGGGTTGGGGTTAGGGCCCTGTCTCTCTGTCTGGGGTTGGGGTTAGGGCTCTGTCTCTCTGGCTCTCTGTCTGGGGTTGGGGTTGGGGTTCTGTCTCTCTGTCTGGGATTGGGGTTAGGGTTAGGGCCCTGTCTCTCTGTCTGGTGTTGGGGTTAGGGTTAGGGCCCTGTCTCTCTGTCTGGTGTTGGGGTTAGGGCCCTGTCTCTCTGTCTGTGGTTGGGGTTAGGGCCCTGTCTCTCTGTCTGGGGTTGGGGTTAGTAGGGCCCTGTCTCTCTGTCTGGGTTTAGGGTTCTGTCTCTCTGTCTGGTGTTGGGGTTAGGCCCTGTCTCTCTGTCTGTGGTTGGGGTTAGGGCCCTGTCTCTCTGTCTGGGGTTGGGGTTAGGGCCCTGTCTCTCTGTCTGGGGTTGGGGTTAGGGCCCTGTCTCTCTGTCTGGGTTTAGGGCTCTGTCTCTCTGTCTGGGGTTAGGGCTCTGTCTCTCTGTCTCTCTGTCTGGTGGTGGGGTTAGGGCTCTGTCTCTCTGTCTCTCTGTCTCTCTGTCTAGGGTTAGGGTTAGGGCTCTGTCTCTCTGTCTCTCTGTCTGGGGTTGGGGTTAGGGCTCTGTCTCTGTCTGGGGTTGGGGTTAGGGTTCTGTCTCTCTGTCTGGGGTTGGGGTTAGTGTTCTGTCTCTCTGTCTGGGGTTAGGGTTAGGGCTCTGTTTCTCTGACTCTCTGTCTGGGGTTGGGGTTAGGGCTCTGTCTCTCTGTCTGGGGTTGGGGTTAGGGTTCTGTCTCTCTGTCTCTCTGTCTGGGGTTGGGGTTAGGGCTCTGTCTCTCTGTCTCTCTGTCTGGGGTTGGGGTTAGGGTTCTGTCTCTCTGTCTGGGGTTGGGGTTAAGGTTAGGGCCCTGTCTCTCTGTCTGGGGTTGGGGTTAGGGCTCTGTCTCTCTGGCTCTCTGTCTGGGGTTGGGGTTAGTGTTCTGTCTCTCTGTCTGGGGTTGGGGTTAGGGCTCTGTCTCTCTGTCTGGGGTTGGGGTTAGGGTTCTGTCTCTCTGTCTGGGGTTGGGGTTAAGGTTAGGGCCCTGTCTCTCTGTCTGGGGTTGGGGTTAGGGCTCTGTCTCTCTGGCTCTCTGTCTGGGGTTGGGGTTAGTGTTCTGTCTCTCTGTCTGGGGTTGGGGTTCGGGCTCTGTCTCTCTGTCTGGGGTTGGGGTAATGGCTCTGTCTCTCTGTCTGGGGTTGGGGTTAGGGTTCTGTCTCTCTGTCTGGGGTTGGGGTTAGGGTTCTGTCTCTCTGTCTGGGATTGGGGTTAGGGCTCTGTCTCTCTGTCTGGGGTTGGGGTTAGGGCTCTGTCTCTCTGGCTCTCTGTCTGGGGTTGGGGTTAGTGCTCTGTCTCTCTGTCTGGGGTTGGGGTTAGGGCCCTGTCTCTCTGTCTGGGGTTGGGGTTAGGGCTCTGTCTCTCTGTCTGGGGTTGGGGTTAGGGGCCCTGTCTCTCTGTCTGGGGTTGGGGTTAGGGCTCTGTCTCTCTGGCTCTCTGTCTGGGGTTGGGGTTAGGGCTCTGTCTCTCTGTCTGGGGTTGGGGTTAGGGCCCTGTCTCTCTGTCTGGGGTTGGGGTTAGGGCTCTGTCTCTCTGGCTCTCTGTCTGGGGTTGGGGTTGGGGTTCTGTCTCTCTGTCTGGGATTGGGGTTAGGGCTCTGTCTCTCTGTCTGTGGTTGGGGTTAGGGCCCTGTCTCTCTGTCTGGGTTTAGGGTTCTGTCTCTCTGTCTGGTGTTAGGGTTAGGCCCTGTCTCTCTGTCTGGTGTTGGGGTTAGGGCCCTGTCTCTCTGTCTGGTGCTGGGGTTAGGGCCCTGTCTCTCTGTCTGGTGTTAGGGTTAGGGCCCTGTCTCTCTGTCTGTGGTTGGGGTTAGGGCCCTGTCTCTCTGTCTGGGTTTAGGGTTCTGTCTCTCTGTCTGGTGTTGGGGTTAGGGCTCTGTCTCTCTGTCTGGGTTTAGGGCTCTGTCTCTCTGTCTCTCTGTCTCTCTGTCTGGTGTTGGGGTTAGGGCCCTGTCTCTCTGTCTGGGGTTGGGGTTTAGGGCTCTGTCTCTCTGTCTCTCTGTCTGGTGTTAGGGTAGGGCTCTGTCTCTCTGTCTGGGGTTGGGGTTAGGTCTCTGTCTCTCTGTCTCTCTGTCTGGGGTTGGGGTTAGGGCTCTGTCTCTCTGTCTCTCTGTCTAGGGTTGGGGTTAGGGCTCTGTCTCTCTGTCTCTGTCTAGGGTTGGGGTTAGGGTTCTGTCTCTCTGTCTGGGGTTGGGGTTAGGTCTCTGTCTCTCTGTCTCTCTGTCTGGGGTTGGGGTTAGGGCTCTGTCTCTCTGTCTCTCTGTCTGGGGTTGGGGTTAGGGCTCTGTCTCTCTGTCTAGGGTTGGGGTTAGGGCTCTGTCTCTCTGTCTCTCTGTCTGGGGTTGGGGTTAGGGCTCTGTCTCTCTGTCTGGGGTTAGGGTTAGGGCTCTGTCTCTGTCTGGGGTTGGGGTTAGGGTTCTGTCTCTCTGTCTAGGGTTAGGGTTAGGGCTCTGTCTCTCTGTCTCTCTGTCTGGGGTTAGGGCTCTGTCTCTCTGTCTCTCTGTCTGGGGTTGGGGTTAGGGCTCTGTCTCTGTCTGGGGTTGGGGTTAGGGTTCTGTCTCTCTGTCTAGGGTTAGGGTTAGGGCTCTGTCTCTCTGTCTCTCTGTCTGGGGTTAGGGTTAGGGCTCTGTCTCTCTGTCTGGTGTTGTGGGATATTAGTAGATTGAGGAAAGTGAAAGTCTGCTTCTGTTTCTGGACTTTTATCACCTCATCACCTCCCTTCTTCCTGCCTACACACACACACACACACTCCTACCACCTCCCCGTCGGTCTCTGGGCAGCCCACTACAGGTTTGTGCATTGCGTGCGTGTGGATGTGGATGTGGATGTGTTTAACTATATTTGTTGGGATCAGAAGTCGTATGTTTTTAAGTAGAATAGTAAACAAACACAAATTTGACCAACTGGGGACATTTTGTTAGTCTGTTTCTAGGGGGTGTAGGGTTAGGAGCTAGGGTTAGGTTTAGGTTTAGTTATACAAGAGAGAGAGAGAGAGAGAGAGAGAGTGTGTGTGTGTACACTGCAACAGGTGTATGCACACTGTTGCTAAGGGGCCACAAAGCTTTTAAAGTGATTCATGTAACATGTCAATAATGTGCAAAACCTTTCTCTCAGCAGCTCAACACTTGGGACCAAGTGGCTCGTGGGAAGGTGGAGGACAAGGTTTTGGCTTTAGAGCATAAATACATCACTTCTTACTCTGTTAGGACCTTGGTCATGTAATATATATACACACACACACACACACAGACAGACAGACAGACAGACACACACACAGACAGACAGACAGACAGACAGACAGACAGACAGACAGACAGACAGACAGACAGACAGACAGACAGACAGACAGACAGACAGACAGACAGACAGACACATGCAGCTATCCAACCAAGCAGACCTTTTTATCTACTAGCAGCTCCAGATGAAGGGAGGGATTCTGTTTATTCTTTGTCACATAGCCCCACAGCTTCTGTATTAGTATTCCCCTTAGAGGTTTGACGCCTCCGCTGTGGCTCCAGGGGCCCGGTGTGGAGCAGGTGGCTGGAGGGGGGATGTGAGAACTGGGGGAAGTGATAAATATAGCCCCTGGTCTGGCTGTGGGCCCCCCGCTCCTTCAAGACACTCAACATTCACCTCAGAGTGTGTGTCTGTTTTTGTGTTTCTGTGTTTTTGTGTTTTGTGTTTTGTGTGTGTGTGTGTGTGTGTGAGAGAGAGAGAGAGAGAGAGAGAGAGAGAGAGAGAGAGAGAGAGAAAATGTCAACCAGTGAAAATCAACACCATTGTAATTTGAACCCATATTTAGGTTAATTTGTACTTTAACCATTTGTACGTCGTTACAACACTGTATGTAGACATAATATGACATTTGAAATGTCTTTATTCTTGTGGAACTTCTGTGAGTGTAATGTTTACTGTTCATTTTTATTTTTTATTTCACTTTTGTTTATTATTTACTTCACTTGCTTTGGCAATGTAAACATATGTTTCCCATGCCAATACAGCCCTTTGAATTGAATTAAGAGAGAGAGATAGAGAGGAGAGTGAGAGAAAGAGAGGAAAGAGAGAAAGAGACAGACAGAAAAAGAGAGAGAGAAAGGGGGAGAGGCATAGAGAGACAGAAGAGAGAGAGAGAGAGAGAGAGAGAGAGGGGAGGGGGAGAGAGAGAAATATAGAGAAAAGGAGAGTGGCATAGAGAGACAAAGGGAGAGAGAGAGAAAGAGAGGGAAAGAAGAGAGAGAGAGAGAGAGAGAGAGAGAGAGGGGGAGAGAGAAGCAAGAATCGAGATGTGGTAGAAAGAGAGAATAGATAGCGATAGAGAAAGAGAAAAAGACAAAGAGAGAGAACAGTTGGAGATATTTGCATCTTCCTTCATTCAATAATAAACTTGATGGATCAGTGGTGGAGAGTGGTTAAGATGAGGGCTTCACTACGGTTTGAAGTTTTATGTTCATCACAATTAGAGCTGTCAGTAATGGAGCTCAGAATGCGTGTGTCTAGAGAGGGCATTTTGAATACTCCAGAGATAGAGCTTCATAAACTTAATCATACGTGAGGATTGAACCCATTCATTCTATATGCTTAATTCATCAAACCTGTGAGTTCATGTGTAAATCCCAAACCAAACGTTTGGATAACTCTACCAATCGGATTGCACTTCATTGCTCCCAGAAATCGAGTCAATCTCAATGGTTAGTTGCTGAAGTGTTGGTTTGAGAGTCAGCTAATGTCCTGGAAGACTGGTCACATGTCACGCCCTGACTTGAGTATTCCTTGTTTTCTTTATATATTTTGGTTAGGTCAGGGTGTGACGAGGGTGGTATGTGTGTTTTTGTCTCATCTAGGGTTTTTTGTATGTCTAGGTGTGTGTCTAGTCTAGGCATATTGTAGGTCTATGGTGGCCTGGATTAGATCCCAATCAGAGGCAGCTGTTTATCGTTGTCTCTGATTGGGGAACCTATTTAGGTTGCCATTTTCCAGTTCGGGTTCGTGGGTTATTGTCTATGTTACGTTGCATGTTAGCACAGTGGTTTGATGTTAGTTAGTTAGTTAGTTAGTTAGTTAGTTAGTTTACTTTGTGTTTTTTCGTCTTTCATTAAAAGATGTATTCACATCACGCTGCCCTCGATACGACGCTCGTGACATCACAATAGAACACCGATCACTCATTTAAAACAAAAACCACTCAAAGACCTCATACAACACAAACCACTCACAAAAATCAGCATTTAAAAAATACACACTTTATTGACTGGGCAGTATACAAAAGTATTAAAACATGGCCTTATAAAATGCTTTTATAAAATGTATTTGTCCTAAAAGAAAGGCATCAAATATCAAAAGGATTTCCTCCTGTTAGTATCAAACATGCTGATTGGCTAATACAGTCTCAGTATAAAACATGCTGATTGGCTACTGCAGTCTTAGTATCAAACATGCTGATTGGCTACTGCAGTCTCAGTATCAAACATGCTGATTGGCTACTGCAGTCTCAGTATCAAACATGCTGATTGGCTACTGCAGTCTTAGTATAAAACATGCTGATTGGCTACTGCAGTCTTAGTATCAAACATGCTGATTGGCTACTGCAGTCTTAGTATCAAACATGGCGTTAAAAAAAACTAACCAACAAATATGAAAAGAAATATTTTTAAAGACATGTTTACCAAACATTGAGATACTTTGGACCCAAGTTTGTAGTAATAATATTCATAATAATTATAATAATAACAGTGTTCACAGAGAAAAAAAGCTCTGTCATTCAAGTGCAGCTTTAAAACATTTTACTGGGTTCAGCTCGTAGGCCCAATCCCAAATGGAGACATAGCCCCTAAGCCCTCTTTCGGAGATCTGAGATGATTTGTTGGGTCTAATTAACTAACTATTACCATATGTGACCAGTTTCAGGACACTATGTGTATGTTGTAGGCCACTACTACACACCAGAGCCCTTTGAGTGTATTTTAAATGCATATTTTTGGGCAGAAATGTCTTCTCGAACATGTGAACTTTCATGTGCCTTAATAACAAACTTGTATGTCATCTGTAAATAGGAATACAATTGTTAAATGATGAGCCTAGTTGGTTTAGCCACAGAAAAAGTCAGCAACCTTCCCGCAAGCCATGATTGGCTGAGATAATGTGTGGGCTGGACATGCCGAGAGATGAGTTTGGATTGGTCTGCCATACAGCACGCTTCTATATTTTTGAGTATGTCTAGGGAATCCTGTCTAACTGGGCTTTAAAAAAATATATCACGTAGTTAAACTGCATAAGCCTAATGTCAAGTTAAAATGTACTGTTAGCTAGCTAACGTTACACGTATGCTCTCCACTTTCTGGTGGACCGAGTTTTCAAATCAGTGGAATTAAAGTATGATGACTAAGGACATGGAGAAAACACCTGTCTCCGGATTACATCTTCAAACTAAGGCCAACAGTGGCATCCGATAGGAGACGCGTCCATCCACCTAGCTAGCTACATTTTCAGATATTACACATTTCTAATTTTGACAGAAAGTGTACTGTTAGCAAGCTAATATTACGTGTATGATCTCATCATTTGGATCTCAGAACCATTTGCTTTGCTAGTTACAGCCTAATGTTAGCTAGATAACATTGAACCTGGTTGGTTCTGGTTGGTTCAGATTCATGCAGGGTAGTAATGTCACGAGTAACATCACGTTGGGATTATGGTTCATTTTTTACCTAGTTAGCTAGCTACATGTCTTAACAAAAGACTCTCATCTGAGTGTGCCAGAGGGCTGATGAATTTACTGATGAATTTACGAATGCTCAACATTCGTTGAATACGGTCGGTGTCAACAAACGTCGGCAAAAAAATGTAATTCTTGCCAGCAGCACAGTTACAGTCACCAACACTCTGGATAACATGAAAACAGCCCAACCAGCTCTGCTAGGGAGAGTAAAATGGTCAGAGTGAGGTGTTCTCTCATTATGCGTCTGGAAGTAATTAGCAAGCTAGCCAACATTAGCCAGTTAGCTTGGGTGCTTGACTGTAGTTGTAAGGTCAGAATGTTCGGATCAACCAGAGCGAGCAATGTGCGCTCTGAACACTCTGAATTTACGAACGGACAATCAGTCACCAACGCTCTGGATAACATAGCAGCCTAACCAGCTCTGCTAGGGCGAGTAATGTTCAGTGAGTTGTTATTTTGTGGCAGGAAGTAGCTAGGAAGTAGCTAGCAATTTAGCTTGGGTGCCTGGCTGATGTTGTCAGTACAAAATGCTCGGCTCAACCATTAAAAAGATGGGTGGGGCTAAAGTTTAAGAGGGTGTGAACGATGCTGAATGGGTGTAGACAAAGAAGAGCTCTCCGGTAGGTACCAAAACATTCAAAGGCCATTTTCTCAAAAAGTGAGTTTACAAGTTTATCAACTTTCAAAGCAGAATAACTTTCCCATTGTTCCCCAACTATAGTGATCTACCATGTTGTAGCTCTGAATCTCTACTTTAATCCAATGTAAAAAAAAAAACTTAATTTTAACCGAATTGAGCCGGTTAGTCACATTTTGCTTACACCTGTGAAATCATCTCAGAGCTGCATAGGTCGTAGGGTCTAGGGCACAATCATAGGTCATAGGGTCTATGGGGCGATCACAGGGCGTAGGGTCTACGGCTCAGTTTGGGATTGGGTCATAGTTTGATGCTTTGAAAACGTCGCAGTAAACTCAGTGTAAGACTTTAGGGGTTTTATCAAAAAGTATATAAAACAACAATAATATTAATATAGTGGAATGGAAATGTTTCCACTATGACACGGTATCAAGACAGGAAACAATCAAATAAAGGTCATACAGGTTATAAAAAAACGAGAATATGCCTGAAATGGCCCTCTCTTCCTGGTCAAATACATTAAGGGAACAGGGAGCCATTTGGGGTGTTTGTTTCCAGCTTTGTTTAGTTAGGTAACACTTTAAATTGACTGGCCCAATTGTCACATAAACATCATATGATCATTCATAACCATTCATAAGGTTGACATAAGAGCTGACATTAGACTTCTTAATGTCTAGCAGTGAAACGTTAAGGCAGGTATCATGGACACTCATAATTATGATATGGCTTTGTAAAGTTCTCTCGACAAGTTAACAGGTATCATGGACACTCATAATTATGATATGGCTTTGTAAAGTTCTCTCGACAAGTTAACAGGTATCATGGACACTCATAATTATGATATGGCTTTGTAAAGTTCTCTCGACAAGTTAACAGGTATCATGGACACTCATAATTATGATATGGCTTTGTAAAGTTCTCTCAACAAGTTAACAGGTATCATGGACACTCATATAATTTTGATATGGCTTTGTAAAGGTCTCTCAACAAGTTAACAGGTATCATAGACACTCATATAATTTTGATATGGCTTTGTAAAGGTCTCTCAACAAGTTAACAGGTATCATAGACACTCATATAATTATGATATGGCTTTGTAAAGGTCTCTCAACAAGTTAAAGGTGTATTGTGAGTGGAATAGTAGCTATCGTTGAATCATATTTACTTTGGTTTTAACCCGTAATAATGCTAGGGTCAGGGGTTCGGTTTTAAACACTGTCGCTCGATAGGCCGGCGGTACAAAAAAAATAAAGCAAATAAATTAAATCAGCTTGTTTTTTTTTATATTCAAATATTAAAAACTTAGAATTATTAAAAACACAGCCCCATTATTATTCATTTATAGGCACATCATTTTTCTCCCTGCTTTATAATACAACATTCAATACCACAAACTACCCACAGGATCCAAATAATAACAAAACCATTCATAGGTTGCACCTCCGTCACTCGGTCGCGTCGTTGTTATGAACGTTCTCAAGCCGCCCTTATCGGCGGCGCCATAGTGGTGATATGCCCAGTCTTTCTGGGCGGAGGCTAATTACTGTTTCGTCTAAATGACACTATAGCGCCTGGAAATACGATGACATTGCTAAAAGTAGTCAAATATTTAGTAGGAAAAAACAACTTTGTCAGCATTATCATGTCATCAAATTTACTTAGTTAGCAAAGTTTGTAAAAAAAATAGCTAGCAAATTCTAACGTTAGCTAGCTAAAATCCGGTGACCTGCCATCAAGCTTAGCTAGCTAACGTTATACTGCATCTAAAGTCAATCTGGCGGTCTCCCTTCAAGCTTAGCTAGCTAGCTAATGTTATACTGCATCTAAAGTCAATCTGGCGGTCTCCCTTCAATCTTAGCTAGCTAGCTAACGTTATACTGCAGCTAAAGTCAATCTGGCGGTCTCCCTTCAAGCTTAGCTAGCTAGCTAACGTTATACTGCATCTAAAGTCAATCTGGCAGTCTCCCTTCAAGCTTAGCTAGCTAGCTAACGTTATACTGCAGCTAAAGTCAATCTGGCGACATCAAAATTATGACAAAAGGTTTCCCTACTAATGTAATGTCTCCTTTTGAATGGCATTGTGCTTCCAAGCCGACTGTAATACACTTTTGATTCAATCTTCACCATTGACGATGTATTGAGTAGAACGCTCAGTCAGGCGTCAGATCAGAAGATCAAAACAATATGGTGACAAAACAACCCATGAATACAAAATAATAGAAATAGAAATAAACAAATTAAAGTCTTTGGTCTTTGAATCCAACGAGTGTCTCTGTCTGCCTGCCTGCCTGCCTGTCTGTCTGTCTGTCTTTCTGTCTGTCTGTCTGTCTGTCTGTCTGTCTGTCTGTCTGTCTGTCTGTCTGTCTGTCTGTCTGTCTGTCTGTCTGTCTGTGTATATATTACATGACCAAGGTCCTAGCAGAGTAAGAAGTGATGTATTTATGCTCTAAAGCCAAGACCTTGTCCTCCACCTTCCCACAAGCCACTTGGTCCTCCACCTTCCCACAAGCCACTTGGTCCCAAGTGTTGAGCTGCTGAGAGAAAGGTTTTGCATGACATTATTGACAAGTTACACGAATCACTTTAAAAACACACACACACACACACACACACACACACACACACACACACACACACACACACACACACACACACACACACACACACACACACACGACTTCTGATCCCAACAAATATAGTTAAACACATCTACACGCACACACACACACGCACGCACATGCACAAACCTGTAGTGGGCTGCCCAGAGACCGACGGGGAGGTGGTAGGGTTTGTGTCCGTCTCCATTCAGTGCAGAAGTAGTCAGCAGATCCTAGAGAGAGAGAGAGAGAGAGAGAGATGCTATTCAAATGGATAGAAAGATAGAAAGGACACAGGGACTGATTCCCCTCTAATCAGGGACTGATTTAGACCTGGGACACCAGGTGGGTGATTCCTCCTCTAATCAGGGACTGATTTAGACCTGGGACACTAGGAGGTGATTCCCCTCTAATCAGGGACTGATTTAGACCTGGGACACCAGGTGGGTGATTCCCCCTCTAATCAGGGACTGATTTAGACCTGGGACACCAGGTGGGTGATTCCCTCTAATCAGGGACTGATTTAGACCTGGGACACCAGGTGGGTGATTCCCCTCTAATCAGGGACTGATTTAGACCCGGGACACCAGGTGGGTGATTCCCCCTCTAATCAGGGCCTGATTTAGACCCGGGACACCAGGTGGATAATCAGGTTCTGATTTAGGTGCATTATCAGGTAGAACAGAGAGGCACCAGGCTCTGGACCTCATAGTGGATGAATATCCCTGCACTACATATTCATTATAAAACATCATTATAAAAAAAGAGTAGACTGGAGGAGGAGGAAGAGGAGGAAGAGGAGGAGGACATGTGACATACAGGTACTTCCTGTGCGGGGCCGGAGGGGGAGAAGAGCTGGGTGTGGATGTCTGGTCCTTCCCACTGTAGATAGGGAGACTCCACCTGGAACACAACCACACCTGGTCAGAACCACAGAATATAACCACAGGGTCAGAGCACAACCACATGTAGCTATTGATGTAAAGTACCTCTTGTTTGATCTTCTTTAAGGATGGCTGTTGGTCTGGGAGACCCCGGTTGGCTGTTGGTCTGGGGCTGAGACAACACACTCCATAGGTTCCTGTTTTATACACTCTACCATGGAAGACCTGAACGGGGTCAGAGAACGAGGAGACAACTCCAGGAGGGAACGCCGGACAGTAGGAGTCCTGAACCTGAGACAGAGAGAGAGGGGGGGGGGGGAGAGGGGGGGAGAGAGAGAGAGGGGGAGAGAGAGAGGGGGGGGGAGAGAGAGAGGGGGGGGGAGAGAGAGGGGGGGAGAGAGAGAGAGAGGGGGAGGGGGAGAGAGACAGGGAGAGAGAGAGAGAGGGAGAGAGAGGGAGAGAGACAGGGGGAGAGAGAGAGACAGGGGAGAGAGAGACAAGGGAGAGAGAGAGACAAGGGAGAGAGAGAGAGAGAGAGAGGGGGGGAGAGACAAGGGAGAGAGAGAGAGAGGGGGGGGGGAGAGAGAGAGAGAGAGAGGGGGGGGAGAGAGAGAGAGAGACAGGTGGGAGAGAGAGAGAGAGAGAGAGAGAGGGGAGAGAGAGAGGGGGGGAGAGAGACAAGGGGAGAGAGAGAGAGAGAGAGAGAGAGACAAGAGAGAGAGAGAGAGAGGGGGGGAGAGAGAGACAAGGGAGAGAGACAGAGAGAGAGACAGGGGAGAGAGAGAGAGACAGGGGGGGAGAGAGAGACACAAGAGAGAGAGACAGAGAGAGAGAGAGAGACAGGGGGGAGAGAGAGAGAGAGAGACAGGGAGAGAGAGAGACAAGAGAGAGAGACAGGGGAGAGAGAGAGACAGGGGGGAGAGAGAGAGAGACAAGGGAGAGAGAGAGACAAGGGAGAGAGAGAGAAAGAGACAAAGAGAGAGAGAGAGAGGAGAGAGAGAGAGAGAGAGAGAGAGGGGGAGAGAGACAGGGAGAGAGAGACAGGGGGAGAGAGAGAGAGAGACAGGGGAGAGAGAGAGAGAGAGAGAGAGAGAGAGAGAGAGAGAGAGAGAGAGAGGGAGAGAGGGAGAGAGAGAGAGATGGGAGAGAGACAGGGGAGAGAGAGAGAGAGCGAGAGAGACAGGGGAGAGAGAGAGACAGAGCGCAGGTGAGATTTACATCATTGACATGGAGATGTGTGATTAATCACTACTGTTACACAACGTGCAGATAAAAAGAAGAGTACAAAAAAGATGCGTACATGCCGTTCTCTTTCTGCAGTCGGGGTGGAGCTGTGGCCACCAGGGGTTTCTGGGAGCTCATTGGTAAGCTGTGGCTGTCGGATTGGTTGAAAAGCTGCAGAAGAAAAATGGGATAGCGATCAATACCGCTTTGTGTATTGATTAACACATTACAGTATGAACAGGAACACGGTTACAACAACATGGAGGAAGAGTGGCTTAGTGGTTTGCCCTCTCAGTGTTTGCCCTCGGTGTTTGCCCTCTCGGTGTTTGCCCTCTCGGTGTTTGCCCTCTCAGTGTTTTCCCTCTCAGCGTTTGCCCTCTCAGTGTTTGCCCTCTCAGTGTTTGCCCTCTCAGTGTTTGCCCTCTCAGTGTTTGCCCTCTCAGTGTTTGCCCTCTCAGTGTTTGCCCTCTCAGTGCTTGCCCTCTCAGTGCTTGCCCTCTCAGTGTTTGCCCTCTCAGTGTTTGCCCTCTCAGTGTTTGCCCTCTCGGTGTTTGCCCTCTCGGTGTTTGCCCTCTCGGTGTTTGCCCTCTCAGTGTTTGCCCTCTCAGTGTTTGCCCTCTCAGTGTTTGCCCTCTCAGCGTTTGCCCTCTCAGTGTTTGCCCTCTCAGTGTTTGCCCTCTCAAAGAGTGCAGTGTATAACGTCATAAAAGCTGCTTACTCAGCCACTGCCTGTCACCAAGGGAGTACCCCAAGGCTCAATCCTAGGCCCCACCAAAACAAAGGTCATGTGGTTTGGTAAGAAGAATGTCCCTCTCCACACAGTTGTGATTACTACTTCTAAGGGTTTGGAACTTGAGGTAGTCACCTCATACAAGTACTTGGGAGAATGGCTGGACGGTACACTGTCCTTCTCTCAGCACATATCAAAGCTGTATGCTAAAGTTAAATATAGACTTGGTTTCTTCTATTGTAATCAATCCTCTTTCACCCAAGCTGCCAAACTATCTCTGATTCAGATGACCATCCTACCCATGCTAGATTACGGAGACATCATTTATAGATCGGCAGGTAAGGGTGCTCTCAGCTGGCTAGATGTTCTTTACCATTCGGCCATCAGATTTACCACCAATGCTCCTTCTAGGACACATCACTGCACTCTATACTCCTCTGTGAACTAGTCATCTCAGTAAACCCGTCGCAAGACCCACTGGTTGATGCTTATTTATAAAACCCTCTTCGGCCTCACTCCCCCTATCTGAGATATCTACTGCAGCCCTCATCCTCCACATACAACACCCGTTCTGCCAGTCACATTCTGTTATAGGTCCCCAAAGCACACACATCCCTGGTTGGCTGGTCTTTTCAGTTCGCTGCAGCTATCGACTGGAAGGAGCTGCAACAAAACACTCAAACTGGTCCGTTTTATCTCTTCATTCAAAGACTCAGTCATGGACACTCTTACTGACAGTTGTGGCTGCTTTGTGTGATGTATTGTTGTCTCTACCTTCTTGCCCTTTGTGATGTTGTCTGTGTCCAATAATGTTTATACCATCTTGTGCTGCTACCATGCTGTGTTGCTACCATGTGGTGCTGCTACCTTGTTGTGTTGCTACAACATCCGTGTCCAATAATGTTTATACCATGTTTTGTGCTGCTACCATCTTGTGTTGCTACCATGTTGTCATGTGGTGTTGCTACCATGCTGTGCTGCTACCATGCTGTGCTGCTACCATGTTGTGTTGCTACTATGTTGTGTTGCTACCATGTTGTCATATTGTGTTGCTACCATGCTGTGCTGCTACCATGCTGTGCTGCTACCATGTTGTGCTGCTACCATACTGCATACTGTGTTGTCATGTGTTGCTGCCTTGCTATGTTGCTACCATGTTGTTATCATGTTGTGTTACTACCACGCTGTGTTGTCATGTGTTGCTGAATTGCTATGTTGTTGTCTTAGGTCTCTCTTTATGTCGTGATGTGTTTTCTCTCTTGTCGTGATGTATGTTTTGTCCTAAATTTACAAGAGGTATTTTGCCTTTTGGTAGGCCATCATTGTAAGTAAGAATTTGTTCTTCACTGACCTGCTAAAAAAAAAGTAAAAAAAAAAAAAAAAGAACATTCCCAAACCTGGTCCTCCGGTATCCCCAGGCAGTATTACCCCTAGGTAGTCTATAGGTCACCAAACGTTTCTGAGTCAAAATGCCGAGACCATTCAGATATTTATTTTTCAACATGACATAAAAAAACGTAAACCTGCATATTGGCTTTGCTTGAATTGCCCAATGTTGTTCTTCCCAGAGCATTTAAAAATTATCATTCTAAATGTTAGGTATATGATCACACTGGTAATGGTAATGCCCAGCTGAGAGAGCATAACATTTGAGAGAGAGAGAGACAGCGAGAGACAGAGAGACAGCGAGAGACAGAGAGACAGAGAGAGACACAGAGACACAGAGAGACACAGAGAGAGAGACAGAGAGAGTGAGCGAGACACATTGAGAGAGACAGAGAGAGAGACACAGAGATAGACACACAGTGAGAGACAGAGAGAGCGAGAGAGAGACAGAGAGAGAGACAGAGAGACACAGAGACAGAGAAATACAGAGAGAGCAAGAGAAAGAGACAGAGAGAGAGAGAGAGAGAGGGAGAGACAGACACACACACAGACAAAGAGTTGTCTTACCGAGTCGATGACTGACTCCATGAACTCCGGGAGGTTGGAGAGGGCGTGGATGTCATGGTGACTGTTGTTGTTGTTGTTGTTATTGTTGTTGTTGCTGCCGCTGTGTGAGGTGCTCTCTATAGAGAGGCATGGAGCGGTGGCCTGGTAGTGATGACCTCGGCTCTCTGAACTGGTACGACCCCAGCTGGAGAAAGGAATGACCTGAAAGAGAGAGATGATGATGAATGTTTACTGTTCATTTCTGATTGTTCCATTTTTTCCCACAATGTAAACATATATTTCTGATTCCAAAAAAGTCCATTGTATTGAATTGAAAGATTCCCAAACCTTCCACAACA
>NW_027009775.1:0-25000 GCF_036934945.1 Oncorhynchus masou masou
AAGACAGTACAAGTAGTCAGAGCCCTAAGTAGTCAGAGCCCTAACAGTCAAGACAGTACAAGTAGTCAGAGCCCTAAGTAGTCAGAGCCCTAACAGTCAAGACAGTACAAAGTAGTCAGAGCCCTAAGTAGTCAGAGCCCTAAGTAGTCAGAGCCCTAACAGTCAAGACAGTACAAAGTAGTCAGAGCCCTAAGTAGTCAGAGCCCTAAGTAGTCAGAGCCCTAAGTAGTCAGAGCCCTAACAGTCACGACAGTACAGTAGTCCTACCAGTCAAGACAGTTCAGTAGTCCTAACAGTCAAGACAGTACAGTAGTCCTACCAGTCAAGACAGTACAGTAGTCCTACCAGTCAAGACAGTACAGTAGTCCTACCAGTCAAGACAGTACAGTAGTCCTACCAGTCAAGACAGTACAGTAGTCTTACGAGTCAAGACAGTACAGTAGTCCTACCAGTCAAGACAGTACCAAACTGAAGTCTGTATTCACTTAGTAGAAACATTTGATATTCAAAATTGTTGTAGAAATATTCTAATAAAAAAAAAATATATATATTTTTTTTTAATGTCTGGCTTTTGTAACCAATACCAGTAAAACATCAAATGAATAAAAAGGCTCTTATTTAGCTTTCGACAGTCTTCTTCTTCACCCTGGAAGAAGAGGGTTGTAGTAAATTGTTCTAGTGCATTGTCTAAAGTCGTTAGAGATTTTCAAGTTATACCTACAATAGATAAAGTTATGGCAATATACAATGACAGTACTATGCATTGTACCCATAACATTAAGGTTACGTCTCAAATCACACGGTAAAAAGTCCCCATGGAGTTCACGACAGTTACAGCCCCGTGTAGTGCACAAGGAAATGGGTTGTCGTTTTAGATTTGACCCCGAAACAACACTGACAACAGAGCGGGAGACGTCTGTTGGGACAATGAGTCATAGCTGAAGTGGGCGGGACTTAAACCAGGAAGTCATATGCTTCCTTGCCATACGGAACTGCAGTTTGAGAAACATTTTCTGTTTTGGGTCTTGTGTTAGTGATCCTTTTAAGTTCAGAGATCTGAAGCAGCAGTGTGATTGGATGGAAGCAGTGTTGCCTTTGTGATAGGTCCAGCCGCCCTCATTATTAGCCCCACCCAGTGCAAGCAACAATCAGTCACGCCATTGGTCCATGAGTGTTCTAGAACCTACAGCATGTTTGTCAGTTCTGTTGAGTCGGTTTCGGAGTCTGCCTCATTTTCCCTGTGAGAACAGAACAGAGAGACCCGGGGATTACACACGACAGACAAGCAGTCCATATACCTGAACAGTTCACAACAAAATGTACTTGATGAAAAGCCTGGGTATCAGGCATGGCAAGGAGTGGCAAGTAGTGGAATAATAGCACAAACAGACTGGCACCCAGGCTCCTTTATGAGTAAAGGGTTTGTACAGACAGTGGTCCAATTCAAGGTCTTTCCAAGTACTTTTTCCAAGGACTAATATTTATGTTCAAGGACCATCAATTTCTGAAATAGTTCCTATAATGCAATTGTTTGAAGTCGCCACCAGATGGCAGTATATTACCACAACCTCAAAACGACTAACTTACTATTCATTACAACCTCACAAGTTCTAGTCAATAATTTGTTGATTCACTACTTATTGTCTACTACATACATGAGTGGTAAGTCAGTAGTGATGGTGTAATTTGTAGTAATGTGAACATCTATTCACATTACTACACAATTCCAGCTTAATGTCTGTATTGTATTTTTATTGGGCATTTGGGAATTTACTACTTAATAGCTACAAAAAAAGCATCTTGCTTCCGACCGGCAGCTTTAGAGTGAGTTCGTAAATTGCCTCCAGCTTGTCAGAGGTCACTCTGGGTCCTTGGTAAATTCAGAGCGTTTCGCTCTCAGAGCGTTCGGCGCCCAGCTCTGGCGGAGGAATGAGGTTGTTCTGAGCGTTCTGACAGTAACGGCAGTCAAGCACCCAAGCTAACTGGCTAACAGTAACTAGCCACTTCCAGACACATAATGAGAGAACACCTCACTCTGACCATTTTACTCCCACCAGCAGAGCTGGTTAGGCTGTTGTCATGTTATCCACAGCGTTGGTGACTGTAACTGTGCTGTTGGCAGCAATTTAATAACTTTTTTTTTGCCAACTTTTACTGGCACTGGCCATATTCAACGGGTGTTGAGCGTTTGTAAATCAGTTGTTCTGCGCTCTGGTACACTCCAGACGAGAGTGCTCTGAAATCGGAGTAGATAACCAGAAGTGAATTTACGAACACACTCCTTAGTGACGCCGTTCGGGAGAATGGCGGGAGGGCTGTGTGAGTAACGGGCCAACAGAACAGCAGGAGCACGGCTAAAGCAGGTACCACGTGAATCAGGAGATTGGTGGAAAAAAGTTACATAATTTAGAACTGGCGCCATCGCAGGACACAGCGTTGAACCCTGTGAGTGCTTCTGAAAGCAATAAGTGATCTTATAATGGTAAACAATTTGGCAATATTTCCAGGTCTATGCCTATGGTATATCTATCCAATCCGGTTATATATACACACAGGAAATGCTTGGGGTACGAGGCCCGAGTTCCAGTCAGACATCCAAGTCTTACCGTTGCTCCTGTAGCAGCTTCCTGTTGCCCTGCCTCCTCTCTTCGTCGATTGGATAAGAGCGGAATATGACCAGGCCAATCAGAAGGAGTCCTATGGGCGCCGCGGAGACCAGAACCTTCAGGGTTATATCCACGTTCTCAGGCTGGGTGCAACCTCGAGTCATATACCCTGCAAAACTACAGGTGGAGTGAAGGAGAAGCAGGAAATCATGAGGAAGGAATTTAATCACATGACTTTGATCAAAGATGTTCATGTGACACACATTACTAATTCAGATGGAGAAGCAATCCTGTGCTTTGAACTGGGATTTTGGCCTCATCCTCGTGTTTTTTTTACTGGGAAAGTAAAACTTCCTGACTGATGATATCTAAACGAATATGTACAGCACGAAGGGGCTGCAAGGGGCCACAAGGGGCCACAAGGGGCCGCAAGAGGCCAAAGTCTCCATCTGTGAAGGGTAAACTTACTCCAAGCTGAGAGTAGAGATCCCCAGAGAGATTCCAGAAGCAAACTTGGTGAAGAAGACATAGAAGGAATAAAAGATGGCTTCGTGACCCCGAGAGTCTGGGTTCTGGACCTGGAAGTCATCTACCACGTCTGGCAACATGGACCTAGAGACAGAGACAGAGAGTCAGTAACATCCTCCACATCTGGCAACATGGACCTGGAGACAGAGACAGAGAGTCATTAACATCCACCACATCTGGCAACATGTGGCAGCATGGACCTAGAGACAGAGACAGAGAGTCATTAACAACCACCACATCTGGCAACATGGACCTAGAGACAGAGACAGAGAGCCAGTAACATCCTCCACATCTGGCAACATGGACCCAGAGACAGAGACAGAGAGTCAGTAACATCCTCCACACTGGCAACATGGACCTGGAGACAGAGAGTCAGTGAACATCTTCCATGATCAAGGCAAACATGGACCAGAGACAGAGAGAGAGGAGCTGCAATCCTCCACATCTGGCAACATAACTTTGAGATGAGAGGCTGGGGTAACATCTCTCACATTTCTTGGTAAACATGACCTGAGAGAGAGTTGCAATAACCAATGCATATTTTGGCAATATGGACTGGAGACAGAGACAGAGAGTCAGTACATCCATCACATCTGGCAACATGGACCTGGAGACAGAGAGACAGAGAGTCAGTAACATCCCTCCACATCTGGCAACATGGACCTGGAGACAGAGACAGAGTCAGTAACAATCACCACATCTGGCAACATGGACCTGGAGACAGAGAGTCAGTAACATCCTCCACATCTGGCAACATGGACCTAGAGACAGAGACAGAGAGTCAGTAACATCCTCCACATCTGGCAACATGGACCTAGAGACAGAGACAGAGAGTCAGTAACAACCACCACATCTGGCAACAACTCACCATGGCAACAGGAAGGCAGCTGCGACTCCGACCCCGGCAGCGAACGACACCAGGTAGGTAATGATGAGATTACTCTTCACACACACCACCAGGATCATAAAGGGATCACAGACTGCAGAGAGGAGAGAAAACATCATTCACCAGGGATGTACACAGAATCCTTCATCAATTCTACACAATACCCTATAATGACAAAGCAAAAACAGGTTTTTAGTTTTTTTTTTTTGCAAATGTATAAAAAACTGAAATATCACATTTACATAAGTATCCAGGCTGTATCACAACCGGCCGTGATTGGGAGTCCCATAGGGCGGTGCACCATTGGCCCAGCGACGTCCGGGTTAGGGCTTGGGCGGGTAGGCCTTCATTGCAAATAAGAATTTGTTCTTAATTAACTTGTCTAGTGAAATAAAATGTTTTAAAATTGCAAAAATCCTGAAGTATCCATTTAACGTGGTCCTTGAGATACAAATGACCTGGAGATGCTTGGTCTTCCTTGAAAGACATCCGCATGCAAACGTGTTTTGTTCATTTATTATGACGACATTTTTGTGACGGTTTTGACTTCCCGGGGTGGGGGATTTTTCTGAGCCCAAGTCTACGCCTTCGTCTGTGAAACAGTAGGGTTTCTTCAGTTGTCATTTAACAAGAGACGACTCGTTTAGATAGATGTAATATTGCGCGACCTCGGCAAATAACGTACAAATTAATGTCCGATTTCTTGAGACAATTGTTTAGGAAGTGTATACTGGCTACAGTGTCTCAAAATGGACAAACAGTACCATTACCGCCTTTTTCTCATTTTTTTCAAGCAAAGGTCTTTTAAGGGAGTATGCGAGCACACTTGTTCGGATTGGCTAGCTGAGTTCGGCTAGCGGAGTTCGGCTAGCTGAGATCGGCTCGGCTAGCGGAGTTCGGCTAGCGGAGTTCGGCTAGCGGAGTTCGGCTAGCGGAGATCGGCTAGCGGAGTTCGGCTAGCGGAGTTCGGCTAGCGGAGTTCGGCCAGCCGACAGCCAATCTGAAGCATGTTAAGGTGCCTTTCCAATGTCAGGCTTTGCATGAAAGAAGTTACCTCCAGAGTCTCCGCATCCGCAGCCCTAATAAAGCCTCCATGGACTAAGGCATTTTGTGATCATTCTGAGGGTATGCTAAGTCTTACAGAGGTGCCGATGCACAGCTGTCTTCTTGCCAAACTTGGTGAGGAACCACTGCCAGAAGGGGATGGTGAGAGATGCTGCGGGCGAGCTGGAGAGAAAACAAGACAAAGAAATGGGGTTTAGTCAAGACAAAATGGAAAAATTGTTGTGTTTCTAGTTGAGTAAGGATGTTTCTGTTGCCATATTTACTTCAATGACCTGGCTAGGGTTCCAGTCCGTTTCAACTTTAGCCTACGTGCCAAGAGAACGGTCGAGTCTCAAATGGAACCCGAATTGCTTGATGGGGCACAACTTTCGACCATTAAAGGAATAGGGTTCCCAAGTAGAGATGTAGCCGTTATGCCACCTTCAGTCTTTGGAACATGTTATGTGGCAGACTACAAAACCTTGTATCAGTACTGGGTTCGGTTTGTGTTTTTGGGGATTTATCAGTCTTCCCTAAGGAAGACATTCTCAACCTCTAATCCACCCATCACCTGACGACCAATCAACTCCATCACTGAGCCTGACGACTCAATCAAACCCATCACTGAGCCTGACGACTCAATCAAACCCATCACTGAGCCTGACGACTCAATCAAACCCATCACTGAGCCTGACGACCAATCAACCCATCACTGAGCCTGACGACTTCAATCAACCATCACTGAGCCTGACGACTCAATCGAACCCATCACTGAGCCTGACGATTCAATCAAACCCATCACTGAGCCTGACGACTCAATCAAACCCATCACTGAGCCTGACGACTCAATCAAACCCATCACTGAGCCTGACGACTCAATCGGAAAAGTTGTTTACGTCAGTGTTGAAGCTACGAGAGAAAGTCATCAGCGATTGGATCATCTGTAACCAAATCAGTATCAAAGTCTATAACACAGTTTCTAAAAAATGCCCCCTTTACCCACGTTCTGGCTCTGACCCAACCCCACCAGTTTTGTTCCATGGACAAATCAGAAACGATTAAATGGGTTTGCAGTCTTGAAATCAGCGGAGGGACTCAGATCCAGCCACATAAAGGAAAATAAACAAACATCTGTGGGCGTGGAGGTGCTTGGCCGGGCAGCTAGCAACCGTAACGACACAGCAGAGGTAGGAATTGCAGGATGCTTCACAAAACAATCCAGTGGACATTTTAATAGGCACATTCCTGCATTGGGTCAATATCCGATGGACCTCTGGCTTTATGGTTTAGCCAATAAGAGGTCAAACATTGACCTCTATGGGCGCCACTAGGATGCCAGTCGTTTCCCTTTTTTGGATGTGTTTGTTTAAGAATACGTTAACATTGTGTGTGTGTGTGTGTGTGTGTGTGTGTGTGTGTGTGTGTGTGTGTGTGTGTGTGTGTGTGTGTGTGTGTGTGTGTGTGTGTGTGTGTGTGTTTGATGTGAAACGGTGGCTAGCTTAGTTAGCGTTTCAATCGGTGACGTCACTTGCTCTGAGACCTTGAAGTAGTAGTTCCCTTTGCCCTGCAAGGGCCGTGGCTTTTGTGGGAGCGATGGGTAACGATGCTTCGTGGGTGACTGTTGTTGATGTGTGCAGAGGGTCCCTGGTTCGCGCCCCGGTAATGGGCGCAGGGACGGTCCAGTTATACTGCTACATAGTTGGAGTGGGAGTTTATACTGCAAGGAAAGTACCTGCTGTAAATCCAGTAACTTCAAGAGTGACTTCACTTTGTCTGTGTCCTCTTTCTAGCTGTGTGTGTGTGTGTGTGTGTGTGTGTGTGTGTGTGTGTGTGTGTGTGTGTGTGTGTGTGTGTGTGTGTGTGTGTGGACTGCATCTCATAGACATCTTCACAATGCTTGTTCTGCTTCCTGGCAATACCACATCAAGGTGAATCTGCTTTCCCCTGAACTGTCTGCACTTCGCTGCCTGTCAAATCTCTCTCCTTCCAGTATCACAAACATTTGTAAGTCGCTCTGGATAAGAGCGTCTGCTAAATGACTTAAATGTAAATGTAAATGTATTTGCATAGTCTACAAAAAAAACTGTGTGAATAGACCATGTTCTGAACACAACAGCAGGGTTCGTACAGACAGTGGTCCAATTCAAGGTCTTTCTAAGTACTTTTTCCAAGGACTAATATTTATGTTCAAGGACCATCAATTTCTGAAATAGTTCCTATAATGCAATTGTTTGAAGTCGCCACCAGATGGCAGTATATCACCACAACCTCAAAACGACTAACTTACTATTCATTACAACCTCACAAGTTCCACTCAATAATTTGTTGATTCACTACTTATTTTCTACTACATACATGAGTGGTAAGTCAGTAGTGATGGTGTAATTTGAGTAGTGATGAGCAGAGTTAGGGGACACGCCTACTGGTGAACATCTATTCACATTACTACACACCCAGCCTTAATGTCTGTATTGTATTTTTTTATTGGGCATCTGGGAATTTACTACTTAATAGCTACAACAACAAAAAAAGCATCTTGCTTTCGACAGTTTTAATGTCGTCAGTCGGGAGAAGGGCGGGTGGGCTGTGTGAGGGAACACGGCCACCAGAACGGCGGAATATCGTGGGTAAAATTAAGCAGAATGGCAAAAAGCTCTGCAGGTCTCGTTTGCTCCCCCGGGTTAAGGCCTCGTTCGCCCCCGGGTTAAGGCCTCGTTTGCCCCCCGGGTTAAGGCCCGCTCCCGGGTTAAGGCCTCGTTTGCCCCCCCGGGTTAAGGCCTCGCCTCCCGGGTTAGCCCGCCCCCGGGTTAAGGCCTGCTTCCCCCCCCGAGTTCGTTTGCCCCCCCCCCGGGCTGAGGGGCCTCGCCTCGTCCCCCGGGCTGAGGCCTCCCGTTCGCCCCCTGGGTTAAGGCCTCGCTTGCCCCCGGTTAAGGCCTGTTTGCCCCCCCCGGGTTAAGGCCTCCGCTTGTCCCCCCGGGTTAAGGCCCGCTTTGCCCCCCGGGTTAAGGCCCTTCGCCCTCCTCCCTGGGTTAAGGCCTCGTTTGCCCCGGGTTAAGGCCCGCTGCCCCCCCCCCGGTTAAGGCCTCGTTTTGTCCCCCGGAGGGGCCTCGCCCGCCCCCTGGGTTAAGGCCTCGTCTGCCCCCGGTTAAGGCCTCGCTTGCCCCCCCCCCCCCCGGTTAAGGCCCGCTTGTCCCCCCGGGTTAAGGCCTCGTTTGCCCCCGGTTAAGGCCTCGTTTGCCCCCCCGGGTTAAGGCCTCGCTGTCCCCCGGGCCAAGGCCTCGTTTGCCCTGGTTAAGGTCTCGCTTTGCCTTCATTAACTGTAACTACTAACAGTATTTCTAGAAGGACCAGGACTAATATGGTACATAAAAGAAAAGGATATTAAGGCAGCCATTTTTCCCATTTTAATTTATTGAATTACTAAGCTTTTCAAACCCACTGACCAGTTCATTCATATGCCTCATGCCTTCATAGGAAGGTCATGTGTCCGACTGCCAAACTCACTCAGTTACATTAGGATTTAAATCCTTCACTTAAGTCGTTTTAAAATCATATGACTGAGAAGAGAGGGATGAAAGCATGTCAGCGGTTAATCCCCCCATTTAACCGTATATTTCTAAGAGAGGGCTGAGAGAGGCGCCCGTCTAGGGTCTTTACAGCAGTGGTAAAATGGTCTGTGGGAACAGGCTGGTATTCAGACCAGGTCAGTGAATGATCACACATCAAAGTAATGAGTAGTTACAAGTCACTGGCTACCATAGAGACAGACTGACTGGACAACAACCTGAGAGAGGAAGCTATTTTGTATAGAGAAAATATCTCTCTCTCTCTCTCTCTCTCTCTCTCTCTCTCTCTCTCTCTCTCTCTCTCTCTCTCTCTCTCTCTCTCTCTCTCTCTCTCTCTCTCTCTCTCTCTCTCTCTCTCTCTCTCTCTCTCTCTCTCTCTCTCTCTCTCTCTCTCTAAAGGTCAGTAAGTGACGTAGGAGAAGAGTCTCAATCTGTATCATCTGTAAAGAACAAGGCCATTCACACTTTAAATCAATAGGCAGTGTGTGTGTGTGTGTCCTCTCCATGATGACCAGTAGAATGTTCTGGAAGTCGTTCCTTAAGCCCAGAGTGTAGCAGCAGAACAGAGCAAAGTTCCCTTCCAGTAGCTGAGAGAGAGAGACGGAGTGAGACACGCTCAGTTAGACCCTACACACACACACACACACACACACACACACACACCTCAGACCGAGCGTACAGGCTCGCTGGCTGAAGACTCTCTAACACGAGGAACAGCGTACCCCAGAGACCATATAAATAAACACGCACACACACACACACACACACACACACACACACACACACACACAGCTGAATGGTGGCAGATAGCCTTTCCAAGCATTAGAGTATATTGAACGTTAGCTTTATGGTTGGGCTATAACTTTACGGGTAGAAGACATTTATGGTCACAAACTACGATATTATTTAAAGGCCAGATGATATTTATAAAAACAAGACACGTTTCCTCTTTCTACCAGGAAGTGGAAACTAATGATGATGTGTAGTCTTTGGTGAGTGAGTGAGTGAGTGAGTGAGTGAGTGAGTGAGTGAGTGAGTGAGTGAGTGAGTGAGTGAGTGACAAACACACTAGGCTACCCTGGGGTGGCAGGGAAGCCTAGTGGTTAGAGCGTTGGACTAGTAACCGGAAGGTTGCGAGTTCAAACCCCCGAGCTGACAAGGTACAAATCTGTCGTTCTGCCCCTGAACAGGCAGTTAACCCACTGTTCCTAGGCCGTCATTGAAAATAAGAATTTGTTCTTAACTGACTTGCCTAGTTAAATAAAGGTCAAATAAAATAAAAAAGTACAGTATGTGGACACCACTTCAAATTAGTGGATCTGGCAACTTCATTCACTCGTTGCTGACAAGTGTAAATCAGCCTTGCAATCTAGATTAAATAAATAAGAGAGAGAGAGAGCGATATACTGTATATAGTCACCATGAAAGCCAGTGAGGTGAAGAGGAAGCCCATCACCAGCTTGGCGTAAGGTCCGTGACCCATCACCAGCCTGATACCCTCCCAGAACGACATGCGCTCTGACCGGGGGCGAGACGACTCTGGAGGGAGGGAGATGACGTTGTAACAAAACAAAAGTTGACCTATATATGTCACATGTGTTTAAACTTCAGGACACCCTTCCATCTCATGAGAGTTGAATTTGATGATGATAATATACATTTCTAAAATAATTTTAACAAATATTAGGAGAATCAGATCGAGGAGGATGAATGCCACACACACCACAAAATAACTATTATACAACATATTCAGTTATTTCAGAACTTCTCATAATGGAGGTCAAATCAGCAGCTGACAAGTATGTTTCCTACGAGCTCATCTGTTAGAGCATCAAGCCACCCTGGTCACAGCTCATCTGTTAGAGCATCAAGCCACCCTGGTCACAGCTCATCTGTTAGAGCATCAAGCCACCCTGGTCACAGCTCATCTGTTAGAGCATCAAGCCACCCTGGTCACAGCTCATCTGTTAGAGCATCAAGCCACCCTGGTCACAGCTCATCTGTTAGAGCATCAAGCCACCCTGGTCACAGCTCATCTGTTAGAGCATCAAGCCACCCTGGTCACAGCCCATCTGTTAGAGCATCAAGCCACCCTGGTCACAGCCCATCTGTTAGAGCATCAAGCCACCTGGTCACAGCTCATCTGTTAGAGCATCAAGCCACCCTGGTCACAGCTCATCTGTTAGAGCATCAAGCCACCCTGGTCACAGCCCATCTGTTAGAGCATCAAGCCACCCTGGTCACAGCTCATCTGTTAGAGCATCAAGCCACCATGGTCACAGCCCATCTGTTAGAGCATCAAGCCACCCTGGTCACAGCCCATCTGTTAGAGCATCAAGCCACCCTGGTCACAGCCCATCTGTTAGAGCATCAAGCCACCATGGTCACAGCTCATCTGTTAGAGCATCAAGCCACCATGGTCACAGCTCATCTGTTAGAGCATCAAGCCACCATGGTCACAGCTCATCTGTTAGAGCATCAAGCCACCATGGTCACAGCTCATCTGTTAGAGCATCAAGCCACCCTGGTCACAGCCCATCTGTTAGAGCATCAAGCCACCCTGGTCACAGCCCATCTGTTAGAGCATCAAGCCACCCTGGTCACAGCCCATCTGTTAGAGCATCAAGCCACCCTGGTCACAGCCCATCTGTTAGAGCATCAAGCCACCCTGGTCACAGCCCATCTGTTAGAGCATCAAGCCACCCTGGTCACAGCTCATCTGTTAGAGCATCAAGCCACCCTGGTCACAGCCCATCTGTTAGAGCATCAAGCCACCCTGGTCACAGCTCATCAGTTAGAGCATCAAGCCACCGTGGTCACAGCTCATCTGTTAGAGCATCAAGCCACCCTGGTCACAGCCCATCTGTTAGAGCATCAAGCCACCCTGGTCACAGCCCATCTGTTAGAGCATCAAGCCACCCTGGTCACAGCTCATCTGTTAGAGCATCAAGCCACCCTGGTCACAGCTCATCTGTTAGAGCATCAAGCCACCCTGGTCACAGCTCATCTGTTAGAGCATCAAGCCACCCTGGTCACAGCCCATCTGTTAGAGCATCAAGCCACCCTGGTCACAGCTCATCAGTTAGAGCATCAAGCCACCCTGGTCACAGCTCATCTGTTAGAGCATCAAGCCACCCTGGTCACAGCCCATCTGTTAGAGCATCAAGCCACCCTGGTCACAGCTCATCAGTTAGAGCATCAAGCCACCCTGGTCACAGCTCATCTGTTAGAGCATCAAGCCACCCTGGTCACAGCTCATCTGTTAGAGCATCAAGCCACCATGATCACAGCCCATCTGTTAGAGCATCAAGCCACCCTGGTCACAGCTCATCTGTTAGAGCATCAAGCCACCCTGGTCACAGCTCATCTGTTAGAGCATCAAGCCACCCTGGTCACAGCTCATCTGTTAGAGCATCAAGCCACCCTGGTCACAGCCCATCTGTTAGAGCATCAAGCCACCCTGGTCACAGCTCATCTGTTAGAGCATCAAGCCACCCTGGTCACAGCTCATCTGTTAGAGCATCAAGCCACCCTGGTCACAGCTCATCTGTTAGAGCATCAAGCCACCCTGGTCACAGCTCATCTGTTAGAGCATCAAGCCACCCTGGTCACAGCTCATCTGTTAGAGCATCAAGCCACCCTGGTCACAGCTCATCTGTTAGAGCATCAAGCCACCCTGGTCACAGCCCATCTGTTAGAGCATCAAGCCACCCTGGTCACAGCCCATCTGTTAGAGCATCAAGCCACCCTGGTCACAGCTCATCTGTTAGAGCATCAAGCCACCCTGGTCACAGCTCATCTGTTAGAGCATCAAGCCACCCTGGTCACAGCCCATCTGTTAGAGCATCAAGCCACCCTGGTCACAGCTCATCTGTTAGAGCATCAAGCCACCATGGTCACAGCCCATCTGTTAGAGCATCAAGCCACCCTGGTCACAGCCCATCTGTTAGAGCATCAAGCCACCCTGGTCACAGCCCATCTGTTAGAGCATCAAGCCACCATGGTCACAGCTCATCTGTTAGAGCATCAAGCCACCATGGTCACAGCTCATCTGTTAGAGCATCAAGCCACCATGGTCACAGCTCATCTGTTAGAGCATCAAGCCACCATGGTCACAGCTCATCTGTTAGAGCATCAAGCCACCCTGGTCACAGCCCATCTGTTAGAGCATCAAGCCACCCTGGTCACAGCCCATCTGTTAGAGCATCAAGCCACCCTGGTCACAGCCCATCTGTTAGAGCATCAAGCCACCTGGTCACAGCCCATCTGTTAGAGCATCAAGCCACCCTGGTCACAGCCCATCTGTTAGAGCATCAAGCCACCCTGGTCACAGCTCATCTGTTAGAGCATCAAGCCACCCTGGTCACAGCCCATCTGTTAGAGCATCAAGCCACCCTGGTCACAGCTCATCAGTTAGAGCATCAAGCCACCGTGGTCACAGCTCATCTGTTAGAGCATCAAGCCACCCTGGTCACAGCCCATCTGTTAGAGCATCAAGCCACCCTGGTCACAGCCCATCTGTTAGAGCATCAAGCCACCCTGGTCACAGCTCATCTGTTAGAGCATCAAGCCACCCTGGTCACAGCTCATCTGTTAGAGCATCAAGCCACCCTGGTCACAGCTCATCTGTTAGAGCATCAAGCCACCCTGGTCACAGCCCATCTGTTAGAGCATCAAGCCACCCTGGTCACAGCTCATCAGTTAGAGCATCAAGCCACCCTGGTCACAGCTCATCTGTTAGAGCATCAAGCCACCCTGGTCACAGCTCATCTGTTAGAGCATCAAGCCACCCTGGTCACAGCCCATCTGTTGGAGCATCAAGCCACCCTGGTCACAGCTCATCTGTTAGAGCATCAAGCCACCCTGGTCACAGCTCATCTGTTAGAGCATCAAGCCACCCTGGTCACAGCTCATCTGTTAGAGCATCAAGCCACCCTGGTCACAGCTCATCTGTTAGAGCATCAAGCCACCCTGGTCACAGCTCATCTGTTAGAGCATCAAGCCACCCTGGTCACCGCCCATCTGTTAGAGCATCAAGCCACCCTGGTCACAGCTCATCTGTTAGAGCATCAAGCCACCCTGGTCACAGCTCATCTGTTAGAGCATCAAGCCACCCTGGTCACAGCCCATCTGTTAGAGCATCAAGCCCCCTGGTCACAGCCCATCTGTTAGAGCATCAAGCCACCCTGGTCACAGCCCATCTGTTAGAGCATCAAGCCACCCTGGTCACAGCTCATCTGTTAGAGCATCAAGCCACCCTGGTCACAGCCCATCTGTTAGAGCATCAAGCCACCCTGGTCACAGCCCATCTGTTAGAGCATCAAGCCACCCTGGTCACAGCTCATCTGTTAGAGCATCAAGCCACCCTGGTCACAGCTCATCTGTTAGAGCATCAAGCCACCCTGGTCACAGCCCATCTGTTAGAGCATCAAGCCACCCTGGTCACAGCCCATCTGTTAGAGCATCAAGCCACCCTGGTCACAGCCCATCTGTTAGAGCATCAAGCCACCCTGGTCACAGCTCATCTGTTAGAGCATCAAGCCACCCTGGTCACAGCTCATCTGTTAGAGCATCAAACCACCCTGGTCACAGCCCATCTGTTAGAGCATCAAACCACCCTGGTCACAGCCCATCTGTTAGAGCATCAAGCCACCCTGGTCACAGCCCATCTGTTAGAGCATCAAGCCACCCTGGTCACAGCTCATCTGTTAGAGCATCAAGCCACCCTGGTCACAGCCCATCTGTTAGAGCATCAAGCCACCATGATCACAGCCCATCTGTTAGAGCATCAAGCCACCCTGGTCACAGCCCATCTGTTAGAGCATCAAGCCACCCTGGTCACAGCTCATCTGTTAGAGCATCAAGCCACCCCTGGTCACAGCTCATCTGTTAGAGCATCAAGCCACCCTGGTCACAGCTCATCTGTTAGAGCATCAAGCCACCATGGTCACAGCCCATCTGTTAGAGCATCAAGCCACCCTGGTCACAGCTCATCTGTTAGAGCATCAAGCCACCCTGGTCACAGCCCATCTGTTAGAGCATCAAGCCACCCTGGTCACAGCCCATCTGTTAGAGCATCAAGCCACCCTGGTCACAGCTCATCTGTTAGAGCATCAAGCCACCCTGGTCACAGCTCATCTGTTAGAGCATCAAGCCACCGTGGTCACAGCCCATCTGTTAGAGCATCAAGCCACCCTGGTCACAGCTCATCTGTTAGAGCATCAAGCCACCCTGGTCACAGCTCATCTGTTAGAGCATCAAGCCACCCTGGTCACAGCTCATCTGTTAGAGCATCAAGCCACCCTGGTCACAGCTCATCTGTTAGAGCATCAAGCCACCCTGGTCACAGCTCATCTGTTAGAGCATCAAGCCACCCTGGTCACAGCTCATCTGTTAGAGCATCAAGCCACCATGGTCACAGCCCATCTGTTAGAGCATCAAGCCACCCTGGTCACAGCCCATCTGTTAGAGCATCAAGCCACCCTGGTCACAGCTCATCTGTTAGAGCATCAAGCCACCCTGGTCACAGCCCATCTGTTAGAGCATCAAGCCACCCTGGTCACAGCTCATCTGTTAGAGCATCAAGCCACCCTGGTCACAGCCCATCTGTTAGAGCATCAAGCCACCCTGGTCACAGCTCATCAGTTAGAGCATCAAGCCACCCTGGTCACAGCCCATCTGTTAGAGCATCAAGCCACCCTGGTCACAGCTCATCTGTTAGAGCATCAAGCCACCCTGGTCACAGCTCATCTGTTAGAGCATCAAGCCACCCTGGTCACAGCTCATCAGTTAGAGCATCAAGCCACCCTGGTCACAGCCCATCTGTTAGAGCATCAAGCCACCCTGGTCACAGCTCATCTGTTAGAGCATCAAGCCACCCTGGTCACAGCTCATCTGTTAGAGCATCAAGCCACCCTGGTCACAGCTCATCTGTTAGAGCATCAAGCCACCCTGGTCACAGCTCATCTGTTAGAGCATCAAGCCACCCTGGTCACAGCTCATCTGTTAGAGCATCAAGCCACCCTGGTCACAGCTCATCTGTTAGAGCATCAAGCCACCCTGGTCACAGCCCATCGGGCCATAGTCACATGAGACAGAAACTGTGTACCGCGTCATCACACCACACTGTCGATCTCAATAACATCTACATAAGGGAGTGGGGCTTGTTTAGAATAATGTCAGGCCATTGGGGAATTCCCACGAGCTCATCATTATATAATAGGAACATGGAACGTTAACGACCCAAAGTTAACACATTAAATATTTTTTTTTTAAAAGGGAGGTTTGTTGATTTGATGGCTGGATAAATAAAATGGTCACCCTGCGTTACCTTTCTTCTCCTTGACTCCGAAGAACAGCACCACGGCACAGAGCACGTAGATGGAACAGATGACACCGGAGGCTATATTGTAGGCCGTTTTCTGTGACAGTAGAGAGGGACAGGAGATTAGAGGACTGTAGGAACCGTAGTTGTAAAAAAAAAAAAAAAAAAAATATGCAAAAGACTAGCTTTGTCGCAAACATTTCCTGGAGTAGAGAGACAGCAGGTTAGTAGACTACAGAACAGTAAACAGAGAGAACAGCCAATAGGAGGTCAGTAGACAACAGGACAGTAAACAGAGAGAACAGCCAATAGGAGGTCAGTAAACTATAGGACAGTAAACACAGAGAACAGCCAATAGGAGGGAGGGACAGCAGGTCAGTAGACGATAGGACAGTAAACACAGAGAACAGCCAATAGGAGGTCAGCTTATATTACAAGCAGGCTTGCCTACTGTGATGCTCTCCTGTCTGGTCTACCCAAGAAAGACATTGGTCAACTACAAAACATACAGAATGTTGCAGCACAGGTACTGACCAAGACCAGACAGAGAGAACACATTACACTGGTTTTAAGGTCTCTGTACCAGCTGCCTGTTAGTTTTAGAATACATTTAAACTACCTCAAAGCCGAGGGACCAAGAGGCCTGGAGAGACAGCCTTTAGTTACTATGCCCCCAGCCTCTGGAATAGCCTACCAGAGAACATGAGGGGGACCAAGAGGCCTGGAGAGACAGCCTCTAGTTACTATGCCCCCAGCCTCTGGAATAGCCTACCAGAGAACCTGAGGGGGACCAAGAGGCCTGGAGAGACAGCCTTTAGTTACTATGCCCCCAGCCTCTGGAATAGCCTACCAGAGAACATGAGGGGGACCAAGAGGCCTGGAGAGACAGCCTCTAGTTACTATGCCCCCAGCCTCTGGAATAGCCTACCAGAGAACCTGAGGGGGACCAAGAGGCCTGGAGAGACAGCCTCTAGTTACTATGCCCCCAGCCTCTGGAATAGCCTACCAGAGAACCTGAGGGGGACCAAGAGGCCTGGAGAGACAGTCTCTAGTTACTATGCCCCCAGCCTCTGGAATAGCCTACCAGAGAACCTGAGGGGGACCAAGAGGCCTGGAGAGACAGCCTCTAGTTACTATGCCCCCAGCCTCTGGAATAGTCTACCAGAGAACCTGAGGGGGACCAAGAGGCCTGGAGAGACAGCCTCTAGTTACTATGCCCCCAGCCTCTGGAATAGCCTACCAGAGAACCTGAGGGGGACCAAGAGGCCTGGAGAGACAGCCTCTAGTTACTATGCCCCCAGCCTCTGGAATATTCTACCAGAGAACCTGAGGGGGACCAAGAGGCCTGGAGAGACAGTCTCTAGTTACTATGCCCCCAGCCTGTAGAATAGCCTGCCAGAGAACCTGAGGGGGACCAAGAGGCCTGGAGAGACAGCCTCTAGTTACTATGCCCCCAGCCTCTGGAATAGCCTACCAGAGAACCTGAGGGGGACCAAGAGGCCTGGAGAGACAGCCTCTAGTTACTATGCCCCCAGCCTCTGGAATAGCCTACCAGAGAACCTGAGGGGGACCAAGAGGCCTGGAGAGACAGCCTCTAGTTACTATGCCCCCAGCCTCTGGAATAGCCTACCAGAGAACCTGAGGGGGGCCAAGAGGCCTGGAGAGACAGCCTCTAGTTACTATGCCCCCAGCCTCTGGAATAGCCTACCAGAGAACCTGAGGGGGGCCAAGAGGCCTGGAGAGACAGCCTCTAGTTACTATGCCCCCAGCCTCTGGAACAGTCTACCAGAGAACCTGAGGGGGACCAAGAGGCCTGGAGAGACAGCCTCTAGTTACTATGCCCCCAGCCTCTGGAATAGTCTACCAGAGAACCTGAGGGGGGCCAAGAGGCCTGGAGAGACAGCCTCTAGTTACTATGCCCCCAGCCTGTAGAATAGCCTGCCAGAGAACCTGAGGGGGACCAAGAGGCCTGGAGAGACAGCCTCTAGTTACTATGCCCCCAGCCTCTGGAATAGCCTACCAGAGAACCTGAGGGGGACCAAGAGGCCTGGAGAGACAGCCTCTAGTTACTATGCCCCCAGCCTCTGGAATAGCCTACCAGAGAACCTGAGGGGACCAAGAGGCCTGGAGAGACAGCCTCTAGTTACTATGCCCCCAGCCTCTGGAATAGCCTACCAGAGAACCTGAGGGGGCCAAGAGGCCTGGAGAGACAGCCTCTAGTTACTATGCCCCCAGCCTCTGGAATAGCCTACCAGAGAACCTGAGGGGGGCCAAGAGGCCTGGAGAGACAGCCTCTAGTTACTATGCCCCCAGCCTCTGGAACAGTCTACCAGAGAACCTGAGGGGGACCAAGAGGCCTGGAGAGACAGCCTCTAGTTACTATGCCCCCAGCCTCTGGAATAGTCTACCAGAGAACCTGAGGGGGGCCAAGAGGCCTGGAGAGACAGCCTCTAGTTACTATGCCCCCAGCCTCTGGAATAGTCTACCAGAGAACCTGAGGGGGGCCAAGAGGCCTTGAGAGACAGCCTCTAGTTACTATGCCCCCAGCCTCTGGAATAGCCTACCAGAGAACCTGAGGGGGGCCAAGAGGCCTGGAGAGACAGCCTCTAGTTACTATGCCCCCAGCCTCTGGAATAGCCTACCAGAGAACCTGAGGGGGGCCAAGAGGCCTGGAGAGACAGCCTCTAGTTACTATGCCCCCAGCCTCTGGAATAGTCTACCAGAGAACCTGAGGGGGACCAAGAGGCCTGGAGAGACAGCCTCTAGTTACTATGCCCCCAGCCTCTGGAATAGTCTACCAGAGAACCTGAGGGGGACCAAGAGGCCTGGAGAGACAGCCTCTAGTTACTATGCCCCCAGCCTCTGAAATAGTCTACCAGAGAACCTGAGGGGGGCCAAGAGGCCTGGAGAGACAGCCTCTAGTTACTATGCCCCCAGCCTCTGGAATAGCCTACCAGAGAACCTGAGGGGGCCAAGAGGCCTGGAGAGACAGCCTCTAGTTACTATGCCCCAGCCTCTGGAATAGCCTACCAGAGAACCTGAGGGGGACCAAGAGGCCTGGAGAGACAGCCTCTAGTTACTATGCCCCCAGCCTCTGGAATAGCCTACCAGAGAACCTGAGGGGGCCAAGAGGCCTGGAGAGACAGCCCTCGTTACTATGCCCCCAGCCTCTGGAATAGCCTACCAGAGAACCTGAGGGGGACCAAGAGGCCTGGAGAGACAGCCTCTCGTTACTATGTCCCCAGCCTCTGGAATAGTCTACCAGAGAACATGAGGGGGACCAAGAGGCCTGGAGAGACAGCCTCTCGTTACTATGTCCCCAGCCTCTGGAATAGTCTACCAGAGAACCTGAGGGGGGCCAAGAGGCCTGGAGAGACAGCCTCTAGTTACTATGCCCCCAGCCTCTGGAATAGCCTACCAGAGAACCTGAGGGGTGCTGAAACTGTGGACATATTTAAATGTTTGTTGAGTAGTGAATATTTAATCTTATTTTCATTGCATTTCATTAGTTTTTTCCCCCTGTAAAGCACATTGTGTTGCATTCCATGTCTGAAATGTGCTGTATAAATAAAGTTAGATTTGATAGGATACGGTGTGTGTATGTGTATGTGTGTGTGTGTGTATGTGTGTGTGTGTATGTGTCTATGTGTGTGTATGTGTATGTGTGTGTATGTGTGTGTGTGTGTGTGTGTGTGTGTGTGTGTGTGTGTGTGTGTGTGTGTGTGTATGTGTGTGTACCGTTTGGTCCAGGGTGATGACAGTGGTGATCGTGGCGTTGACTTCCTGTTCCAGCAGCAGGGAGGAGTTTAACCCGTCGGCCGTGACATTATCACCGGGCGTCGGGATACAGGGGGCGTTGGCCATGCCCACAATCTGACCCTGGACGGCTGTGCCAATCACAGTACCCAGAACCTCTACCGTCATTCCTGATTGGACGAGAGAAGCATACAGATGAGACAAACCAACCAATGATCATCTTTTCATTCAGTCTGAAAAAAAACCACACAAAAAATAATGATCCTCTTGTTGGTCCTCTGTAGATCAGTTGATAGAGCATGGCATTTCTAACCCCAGCATAGTGGGTTCGAATCCCGGTACCACCCACAAGTAAAATGCCACGTAAAACGCCACGCATGACTAATTAGCTTTGGATGAAACCGTCTGCTAAAATGGCTTATATTAATATAGAATGATTATCATGTATGTATAATTATTTAAATATTATTGATTGACTGTGGCTGCATCACATCTGCCTGTGATTGGGAACCCCAAAAGGGTGGCACACGTTTGGCCCAGCGTCGTCCGGGTTTGGCCGGGGGAGGCCGTCATTGTAAATCATAATTTGTAACGCCTCGTTAAATAAAAAAAAGTCTCCATTGTGTCCTAATATCTAAACTACTATTCGTAGTAGACACCATTATCAATAACTTAATGTGAAATCGATATTGCTGAAAATTGATAGGAGTAAGACATATCGGTTTATACTCGAGGTTAACCTACACTATACACTCAGTGGCCGGTTTATTAGGTACACCCATCTAGAACTTGGTCAGACCCCCCCGACCCTTTGCCTCCAGAACATCCTGAATTCTTCAGGGCATGGGTTGTACAAGGTGTGGCGTTCAAACGTTGCTCAATTGTTTGTTAGGTACGCCCATCTAGTACCAGGTCGGACCCAGTTTTCCACCAGAACAGCCTGAATTATTCGGGGCATGGAAACGTTGCTCAATTGGTATCAAGGGACCTAACGTGTGCCAGGAAAACATTCTCCACACCATTACAGCACAGCCACCAGCCTGTACCGTTGACACCAGACAGGATGGGGCCATGGACTCATGCTGCTTACTCCAAACCCTGACTCTGCCATCAACATGAACAGAAACCAGGATTCGTCTGACCAGGCAATGTTTTTCCACTCCTCAATGGTGGAGTGTTGGTGATGGCGTTGGAGACACTTCTTCTTGTTTTTAGCTGATAGGCGTGCGACCTCGGTGTGGTCGATCTGCTGCAACAGCCCATCCGTGACGAAGATGGACGGGTTTGTGGGTTCCGAGATGCCGTCCTGCGCCGTTATTTTGTCTGCTTGCGGTCCTTCTGTTAGCTTGTACGACTCTTGCCATTCTCCTTTAACCTCAACGCCCACAGAACTGCCGCTGACTGGATGTTTGTAAACCCTAGACACTGTCGTCCGTGAAAAAAACCCCGGGAGGCTGGCCCGGTTCTAAGATACTGGCGCGCCTGGCACCGACATATCACGCCACACTCAGTCTCTGAGGTCACTCGTTTCCCCCTCATTCTAAATTGTTCTAATGAACAGTAACTGGATGCCTGTCTGCCTGCTTTATTTAACAAGCCACAGCCACTCACTGTCTGTAGGAGCGAAGCATTTTGGTGAACGGGGTGGTGTACCTAATAAACTGTCCACTGAGTGTATATATATATATATATATATTTTTTTTTTTTTGATTTTACCTTTATTTAACTAGGCAAGTCAGTTAAGAACAACTTCTTATTTTCAACGACGGCCTAGGAACAGTGGGTTAACTGCCTGTTCAGGGGCAGAACGACAGATTTTTACCTTGTCAGCTCAGGGATTCGAACTTGCAACCTTTCGATTACTAGTCCAACACTCTAACCACTAGGCTACCCTGCCACATTCCTGTAGTTATACTTAATTGCCTGCTGATAGGTCAACGCTTCTCATTGTGTTCAAACTGGTTAGGTAGGTTAGGACCCCAAGACCATTCACCCCTTGGCCCAATGGACAATCAACAAGCAGTTGTCTCGGCTGCAATGTTATTTATAAAAAATTTATGATTTCGTATCAACTAAAAAATATAAAAAATTATGCAACGATTTTTCCAATTTCGGCGCCCATCACTACTCCTTAGTTGTAGTGTAGGGTAGTGACGTCGGGTAGTGTAGGGTAGTGACGTCGGGTAGTGTAGGGTAGTGACGTCGGGTAGTGTAGGGTAGTATAGGGTAGTGTAAGGTAGTATAGGGTAGTGTAATGTAGTATAGGGTAGTGTAATGTAGTGTAGGGTAGTGTAGGGTAGTGTAAGGTAGAATAGGGTAGTGTAATGTAGTATAGGGAAGTGTAATGTAGTATAGGGAAGTGTAATGTAGTATAGGGAAGTGTAATGTAGTGTAGGGTAGTGTAATGTAGTGTAGGGTAGTGTAAGGTAGTATAGGGTAGTGTAAGGTAGTGTAGGGTAGTGTAGGGTAGTGTAGGGTAGTGTAAGGTAGTATAGGGTAGTGTAAGGTAGTATAGGGTAGTGTAATGTAGTATAGGGTAGTGTAATGTAGTGTAGGGTAGTGTAGGGTAGTGTAAGGTAGAATAGGGTAGTGTAATGTAGTATAGGGAAGTGTAATGTAGTGTAGGGTAGTGTAAGGTAGTGTAGGGTAGTGTAGGGTAGTGTAATGTAGTATAGGGTAGTGTAAGATAGTATAGGGTAGTGTAATGTAGTGTAGGGTAGTGTAAGGTAGTGTAGGGTAGTGTAGGGTAGTGTAATGTAGTATAGGGTAGTGTAAGATAGTATAGGGTAGTGTAATGTAGTGTAGGGTAGTGTAAGGTAGTATAGGGTAGTGTAAGGTAGTGTAGGGTAGTGACGTCGGGTAGTATAGGGTAGTGTAAGGTAGTATAGGGTAGTGTAGGGTAGTGTAGGGTAGTGTAGGGTAGTGACGTCGGGTAGTGTAGGGTAGGGTAGTGTAGGGTAGTGACGTCGGGTAGTGTAAGGTAGTGACGTCGGGTAGTGTAGGGTAGTGACGTCGGGTAGTGTAGGGTAGGGTAGTGTAGGGTAGTGACGTCGGGTAGTGTAGGGTAGTGACGTCAGGTAGTGTAGGGTAGTGACGTCGGGGAGTGTAGGGTAGTGACGTCGGGGAGTGTAGGGTAATGACGTCGGGGAGTGTAGGGTAGTGACGTCGGGTAGTGTAGGGTAGTGACGTCGGGTAGTGTAGGGTAGGGTAGTGACGTCAGGTAGTGTAGGGTAGGGTAGTGTAGGGTAGTGACGTCGGGTAGTGTAGGGTAGTGTAGGGTAGTGACGTCGGGTAGTGTAGGGTAATGTAGGGTAGTGACGTCGGGTAGTGTAGGGTAGTGACGTCAGGTAGTGTAGGGTAGTGTAGGGTAGTGTAGGGTAGTGTAGGGTAGTGACGTCGGGTAGTGAAGGGTAGTGACGTCAGGTAGTGTAGGGTAGTGACGTCGGGTAGTGTAGGGTAGTGACGTCGGGTAGTGTGGGGTAGTGACGTCGGGTAGTGTAGAGTAGGGTAGGGTAGTGTAGTGTAGGGTAGTGACGTCGGGTAGTGTAGGGTAGTGACGTCGGGTAGTGTAGGGTAGTGACGTCGGGTAGTGTAGGGTAGTGGACGTCAGGTAGTGTAGGGTAGTGTAGGGTAGTGACGTCGGGTAGTGACGTCAGGTAGTGTAGGGTAGTGACGTCGGGGAGTGTAGGGTAGTCGGGTAGTGTAGGGTAGTGTAGGGTAGTGACGTCGGGTAGTGTAGGGTAGTGACGTCGGGGAGTGTAGGGTAGTAACGTTGGGAGGTGTAGAGTAGTGTAGGGTAGTGACGTCAGGCAGTGTAGGGTAGTGACGTCGGGGAGTGTAGGGTAGTGACGTCGGGTAGTGTAGGGTAGTGACGTCGGGTAGTGTAGGGTAGTGACGTCGGGTAGTGTAGGGTAGTGACGTCGGGTAGTGTAGGGTAGTGACGTCGGGTAGTGTAGGGCAGTGACATCAGGTAGTGTAGGGTAGTGACGTCGGGGAATGTAGGGTAGTGACGTTGGGTAGTGCTGTTGGGTAGTGTAGGGTAGGGTAGTGTAGTGACGTCAGGTAGTGTAGCGTAGTGACGTTGGGTAGTGTAGGGTAGTGTGGTAACGTTGGGTAGTGTAGTGACGTCAGGTAGTGTAGGGTAGTGACGTCGGGTAGTGTAGGGTAGTGTAGGGTAGTAACGTTGGGTAGTGTAGTGACGTCAGGTAGTGTAGGGTAGTGACGTTGGGTAGTGTAGGGCAGTGACATCAGGTAGTGTAGGGTAGTGACGTCGGGGAATGTAGGGTAGTGACGTTGGGTAGTGCTGTTGGGTAGTGTAGGGTAGGGTAGTGTAGTGACGTCAGGTAGTGTAGCGTAGTGACGTCGGGTAGTGTAGGGTAGTGTAGGGTAGTGTAGGGTAGTGACGTCAGGTAGTGTAGGGTAGTGTAGGGTAGTGTAGGGTAGTGACGTCAGGTAGTGTAGGGTAGTGACGTTGGGTAGTGTAGGGTAGTAACGTTGGGTAGTAACGTTGGGTAGGGTAGTGACGTCAGGTAGTGTATGGTAGTAACATCAGGTAGTGTAGGGTAGTGATGTCAGGTAGTGTAGGGTAGTGATGTTGGGTAGTGTAGGGTAGTGTAGGGTAGTGACGTCAGGTAGTGTAGGGTAGTGACGTCAGGTAGTGTAGAGTAGTAACGTAGGGTAGTGTAGGGTAGTGCAGGGTAGTGTAGGGTAGTGACGTCGGGTAGTGTAGGGTAGTGACGTCAGGTAGTGTAGGGTAGTGTAGGGTAGTGTAGGGTAGTGACGTCGGGTAGTGTAGGGTAGTGATGTAGGGTAGTGTAGGGTAGTGTAGTGTAGGGCAGTGACGTCGGGTAGTGTAGGGTAGTAATGTCGGGTAGTGTAGAGTAGTGACGTCAGGTAGTGTAGGGTAGTGACGTCAGGTAGTGTAGGGTAGTGTAGGGCAGTGACGTTGGGTAGTGTAGGGTAGTGTAGAGTAGTGTAGGGTAGTGACGTCGGGTAGTGTAGGGTAGTGACGTCAGGTAGTGTAGGGTAGTAACGTTGGGAGGTGTAGGGTAGTGTAGGGTAGTGACGTTGGGTAGTGTAGGGTAGTGACGTCAGGTAGTGTAGGGTAGTGACGTCGGGTAGTGTAGGGTAGTGTAGGGTAGTGTAGGGTAGTGACGTCGGGTAGTGTAGGGTAGTGACGTCAGGTAGAGTAGGGTAGTGTAGGGTAGTGACGTCAGGTAGTGTAGGGTAGTGTAGGGTAGTGTATGGTAGTGACGTTGGGTAGTGTAGGGTAGTACCGTTGGGAGGTGTA
>NW_027009775.1:30000-39978 GCF_036934945.1 Oncorhynchus masou masou
CAATCTCTTGTCGGTTTGACATGACATAAATTTTAAAGCAGCTAAAAAAAAAAGTGTGGGAGTGCCTGGCGGTACCCCGAACCTAACATCTCCCAGATGGAGTGACACCCATTTGTTGAGGGCATTTTAAAGTCTGGTTGCTGTGAATAGTCTAGATAGAATAGTCTAGTTTTTTTTTTTTTTAATTTTACCTTTATTTAACCAGGCTAGTCAGTTAAGAACACATTCTTATTTTCAATGACGGCCTAGGAACAGTGGGTTAACTGCCCGTTCAGGGGCAGAACGACAGATTTGTACCTTGTCAGCTCGGGGGTTTGAGCTCACAACCTTCCGGTTACTAGTCCAACGCTCTAACCACTAGGCTACCCTGCCGCCCCTAGTATGCATGTGGTGAATCTAGCCCTGGCCTGCCCAAACTTTTAGCCTGCGAGCTACCGTCCTGTTGTTGTTGTTTTTTCTCCAACCCTAAAATACCCGATTCTAACAAATGACCTGCTTGATTCAGGTTAGTTACAACTGGGTGTTAGAACTCTACAGCTCCAGGGAAAAGAGTTGGAGCCTTTGGGCATAACCAGAAGCAGAGGACAGGCACCTACCTAGGGAGTAATTACTTCCTCCCTCCGCTACAATAGCAGACCGAGGGGAGGGTTCGAGTGAAGTTTATTTAAAAGTCAAATAGCTATTAGGTGTTGGCTTACGCAAACACTTACGTAAACATGCACATCTTAATAAAAGGGAAGGTTGTTTTAGCTTGTTTTGATAGAAGCAGAGAGAGAGAGAGAGAGAGAGAGGGGTAGAGAGAGAGGGGTAGTAGAGAGAGAGGGGTAGATGTGGAGAGAGGGTGGTAGAGAGAGGGGTGTGGAGAGAGGGGTGTGAGAGAGGTGTAGAGGTGTAGAGAGAGGGGTAGAGAGGTGTGGAGAGAGAGGTGTGGAGGTAGTGGAGAGGTGTGGAGAGGGGTGGGTGTAGAGAGAGGTGTGGAGAGGTGTAGAGAGGTGGAGAGAGGTGGAGAGGGAGGGTAGAGAGGAGAGAGAGAGAGGTGGGGTAGAGAGAGAGTGGAGGTGAGAGAGAGAGAGGGGTAGAGAGAGAGAGGGGTAGAGAGGGGTAGAGAGAGAGATGTGGAGAGAGAGAGGTGTAGAGAGAGGTGTAGAGAGAGGTGTAGAGAGAGAGAGAGAGGGGTAGAGAGAGAGAGGGGTAGAGAGAGAGGTGTGGAGAGAGAGAGAGAGGTGTGGAGAGAGAGAGAGAGAGAGGTGTAGAGAGAGAGGGGTGTAGAGAGAGGTGTAGAGAGAGGTGTAGAGAGAGAGAGGTGAGAGAGAGAGAGAGAGAGAGAGAGAGAGAGAGAGAGAGAGAGGTGTAGAGAGAGAGAGAGAGAGGTGTAGAGAGAGAGAGGGGTAGAGAGAGAGGGGGTAGAGAGATGTGGAGAGAGAGAGGTGTAGAGGAGAGAGGAGAGAGGAGGTGTAGAGAGAGAGAGGTGTAGAGAGGGTAGAGGGGGTAGAGAGAGAGGGGTAGAGAGAGAGATGTGGAGAGAGAGAGAGAGGTGTAGAGAGAGGTGTGTAGAGAGAGAGGTGTAGAGAGAGAGGTGTAGAGAGAGAGAGAGGGTGTAGAGAGAGGTGTGAGAGAGAGGTGTAGGAGGGTGAGAGAGAGAGGTGTAGAGAGAGTGGAGAGAGGTGTAGAGAGAGGTGTAGAGAGAGGTGTAGAGAGAGGTGTAGAGAGAGAGAGGTGTGAGAGAGAGAGGTGTAGAGAGGTGTAGAGAGAGGTGTAGAGAGGGGTGAGAGAGAGAGCTGTAGAGAGCTGTAGAGAGAGAGAGAGAGGTGTAGAGAGAGAGAGGTGAAAGAGAGAGAGGTGTAGAGGTGTAGAGAGGTGTAGAGAGAGAGAGGTGTGAGAGAGAGAGGTGTAGAGAGAGAGAGAGAGGTGGAGAGATAGAGGTGGAGAGAGAGGGTGGTGGAGAGAGGTGTGGAGAGGTGGAGAGAGAGAGAGGTGTAGAGAGAGAGAGAGGTGTAGAGAGAGAGGGAGGTGTAGAGAGAGGTGTAGAGAGAGTGGAGGTGGAGAGAGAGGTGTAGAGAGAGAGAGAGAGGTGTAGAGAGAGAGAGGGAGAGAAGTGTGAGAGAGAGGTGTAGAGAGAGAGGCTGTAGAGAGTGGTGTGAGAGAGAGAGAAGGTGTAGAGAGGTGTAGAGAAGTGTAGAGAGAGAGAGGTGTAGAGAGAGAGGTGTAGAGAGTGAGGTGTAGAGAGAGAGAGGTGTAGAGAGTGAGGTGTAGAGAGAGAGAGAGAGGTGTAGAGAGTGAGGTGTAGAGAGAGAGAGGTGTAGAGAGTGAGGTGTAGAGAGAGAGAGAGGTGTAGAGAGAGAGAGGTGAGGAGGTGAGAGAGAGAGGTGTAGAGAGAGAGAGGTGTAGAGAGAGGTGTAGAGAGAGAGTGTAGAGAGGTGTAGAGAGAGAGGTGTAGAGAGAGGTAGAGAGAGAGAGAGAGAGGTGTAGAGAGAGAGGTGAGAGAGAGAGAGAGAGAGGTGTAGAGAGAGAGGTGTAGAGAGAGAGGTGTGAGAGAGAGAGAGAGGTGTAGAGAGAGAGAGAGAGAGGTGCAGAGAGAGAGAGGGAGAGAGGTGTAGAGAGAGAGAGAGAGAGAGAGAGAAGTTCTACAGACATGTATGACCTCTGGTAATTATGATAACAGAGCAGTATAAGTATGGTGTCATGTGGGTGGCGACTTGTATGCAAACACAGTAGTAGGAAAATCCAACGTGGTTTCCAAGTCATTCTTCCTGCCTATTCAGTGAGACTATCAAATTATGGCATTATATACAGTTATTGGATTAGTTCAAATTACAAATTGACAATTTTTTTATTAAATAAAATTTTTAAAAAGCATAGCTGGCAAGAGAAGTGGAAACATGGGAGTTTCTTAAAAAGTGCCGTTGACGGTGCTGAAGTGACCTACTTGACGCTAAACGGTGAAACAATTATTATTTTTTAAATAGATAAGAGCACGCAATTTATGTTTATTTTTTTTAATTTTTTTTTAAAACTAGGACTTCGAGTAAATTAATTTTACACAGCAGTGTAGGTCTAGTTATTAAAAGCTATTAGGTGTTAGGAAACATCAGAACTGGACGCGTATAATCCTGCTGGTGACTCGGATTTGGGAAAAAATCAAAAATCAAATCTAAGATGCGGAGCCCTCTGGGAAGAGTCGTTCGGCCCCGTAGTCGCAGTTACACTGGAAGTCTTTGACACAGTGCTCATGCCTTGGACTCGTCATTTCCTCTCTCGCTTCTCCACATCTGTTGAACTGCAGTAACCCCCTTCAGAATCCTCAGCTACCTTTAAAAAAAATTCTATACAGACCTCTCTTATTGGTCCAGCCCACAACACACCACCAGTTTCAGCCATTCAGAGCTCTCCTACCATCCCAAACACTATGAAGAGACTGGAGTGCCTCCCCCCCCTTCCCTTCCTCCCTCCCTCTCGGTCGCTCTTCCTCCCAGCCCCTAGGCACCAATTTAGCATGTCACCTCAAGATTCATGCTTGTTCTGAACCAAAGACTCGTTTGACTACAGTCGTCGCTCCTCTAACCCTCCAATCCTTTTTTTCCTCTCAGTCAAAGTATAAGGGCAGAGATGCTGTCAACACCTCAAAAAACACATCTTGACTGACTGAACGTGAATCTTAATCCTCCATTCTTCCTCTCGCTCCTCTCAGAATACTTCAGAAACAGATTACCAAGCTGCATCCTGCCTGAATCTCCAAGCTGCAGCCTGCCTCAATCTCCAAGCTGCAGCCTGCTAAATTCCATTGCATCGTTTGACGTTTGGACACACCTACTCAATCAAGGGCTTTTATTTGGACTATTTTCTACATTGTAGAATAGTGACATAATGAAATAACATTCAGAGAGTTGTCCCGAAGCCAAGACAACGCAGGACTGGCTATGTGCTTAGGGTCATAATTTTCGTCTCAGTCTGAGGTCCGACTGACAATTGTTATTATTTTGCTAATTAGATTTCCGAGAGGCCACGGTCTTCCGACTCTATGGGGGTCTTCTATGACTGGGGGACTAATGGGGAACCTTCCGGATGCCACCAAGTACAGCTTTGCCCTTTAAAAAAATAAAACTCCTGAAGACACAGACACCAAAAATGTCATGTCACATTCTAACAGGAAAATAACAGAAAGGGGGATTGTAGAATATTTGAATTATATTTATATGTATTTTCCGATGCCAATCCAAGGTTGCATTTAGTTAACGCAACAGAAGAGAAGGAATTCTAAACCAACTCCCCCTGAATCCCCCGTTCCTTGTGTTTATCTCCGGGACCATTATTCTGATCATTTTCAGAAAAGCAGTCGAAAAGGACGAGAGAAATACCAGTTTTGTAAACAAATCTGTCCACCTACAATTTGATTGACAGATATGGGAACCAGTAAAGTGGCCGTACCATGGCAACATGCGTCCGCGAGCGTGTCCAGGGAGAGGCGGGGAGACCAGGAAGCCTATGGTGGGATCCGTTATAGCGTCCCAGGCCCTCCCCCACAAACAGGATGATCCGACGCATAGAGCCGGGTCCAACTAGAGAGGGAGAGAGAGAGAGAGAGACCGACAGAGAGAGAGAGAGAGAGAGAGAGAGGGAGAGGGAGAGACCGACAGAGAGAGAGAGAGGGAGAGAGGGACCGACAGAGAGAGAGAGAGAGAGAGACCGACAGAGAGAGAGAGAGAGAGAGAGACCGACAGAGAGAGAGGAGAGAGAGACCGACAGAGAGAGAGAGAGAGACCAACAGAGAGAGAGAGAGAGAGAGAAAGAGAGGCAGAGAAAGGGAGAGAGAGAGAGAGGGGGAGAGAGAGAGAGAGAGAGGCAGAGAGAGGGAGAGAGAGAGTACGAGGTACGAGAGAGAGACCGACAAAGAGAGAGAGAGAGAGAGAGAGAGAGAGAGAGAGAGAGACCGACAGAGAGAGAGAGAGAGACAGAGAGAGGGGAGGGGAGAGGAGAGGAGACAGAGTGAGAAGATGGGGGAGAGGAGAGAGAGACGGAGAGAGAGTGAGAGTAGAGGAGAGGCAGAGAGTACGAGACGGGGCCGACAAGAGACCGACAGAGAAGAGCGAGAGAGGGGAGAGGGAGAGAGACAGAGAGAGAAGAGAGACAGAGAGAGAGTACGAGAGAGAGGACCGACGAGAGAGACAAGCAGAGAGAGAGAGAGAGAGAGAGAGAGAGAGGAGAGAGAGAGAGAAGAGAGAAGGGTTAGAGTTATGGATGGGTGAGAAGAGACAGAGAGAGAGTACAAGAGAGAGAGAGAGAGAGAGTACGAGAGAGAGAGTCTGAGAGAGAGGAGAGAGAGAGAGGAGGGAGAGAGAGAGAGAGAGGAAGAGAGAGAGAGAGAGAGAAGGGTTAGAGTTATGGATGGGTGATGCATGAGAAATGAAGAAAAGACAGCTAGACAGATATTCCCCATCTAGTGCACTACTCCAGACCAGAGTCCTAAGGTTCTCCCTATGGGCCCTGGTCTAAAGTAGTGCACTATGGGCCCTGGTCTAAAGTAGTGCACTATGGGCCCTGGTCTAAAGTAGTGCACTATGGGCCCTGGTCTAAGTAGTGCACTATGGGCCCTGGTCTAAAGTAGTGCACTAGATGAAGAGGAATAAGGTGGCATTTGGAGATGCAGATTTTCGTCTTCAGTCAGTCAGAGTCTCCATTGTTGAGCGGCCCTGGCTAGCGGTCACAGGTTAGCGTTTCATTATGAATGTTGTTCTGTTGGCAGCTCTGCAGTGGTCACTAGTTGGCACAGCCACAAACCTTTAAAAAAAAACACACTGCTAAACGCCTAACCTAAAATTAAGACCAAAAAGCACGTTTTTGGGGGGGTTTCAGGAACTTTCACAACATGGCCAATTTTGAATTTGCAGCTAGCCTATCTAAAAACAGGAGAAGAAGGGGGAAAACACTCAGTTCCAAGACAAAAGACTACTGACATACGTCAATCTGCCTCACGACCACACCGTCCTTGGAGGGGAGGGGTGAGGGAGTGAGGGGAGGAGGGGAGGGAGGAGGGACGGAGGGAGGGGGGGAGGGACGGAGGGGAGGGAGGGGACGGAGGGGAGGGAGGGAGGGACGGAGGGAGGGAGGGACGAGGGGGAGGGAGGGGAGGGACGGAGGGGAGGGAGGGAGGGACAGAGAGGGGAGGGGAGGGGACGGAGGGAGGGGAGGGACGGAGGGGAGGGGAGGGAAGGGAGGGAGGGAGGGACAGAGGGGAGGGAGGGAGGGACGGAGGGGGAGGGAGGAGGGAGGGAGGGACGGAGGGGGAGGGAGGGGACGGAGGGAGGGAGGGGACGGACAGGGGGGAGGGAGGGAGGGAGGGGGGAGGGAGGGGGAGAGGGGACAGAGGGAGGGAGGAGGGACAGAGGGGAGGGAGGGGAGGGACAGGGGAGGGGAGGGAGGGACAGAGGGGAGGGAGGGAGGGACGGAAGGGAGGGGAGGGAGGGACAGAGGGGAGGGAGGGAGGGACGGGGAGGGGGAGGGACAGAGGGAGGGAGGGAGGGAAGAGGGAAGGGGACGGAGGGGAGGGGGAGGGACAGAGGGGGAAGGGAGGGACAGAGGGGATGGGGACAGAGGGAGGAGGGAGGGACGGAGGAGGAGGGAGGAGGGACGGAGGGAGGGAAAGAGGGGAGGAGAAGGGGAAGGGAGGAGGGGGGAGGGACAGGGGGAGGGAGGGAGGGACAGAGGGGAGGGGAGGGAGGACAGAGGGGGAGGGGAGGGGAGGGACGGAGGGGAGGGAGGGAGGGACGGAGGAGGGGAGGGAGGAGGGACGGAGGGGAGGGGGAGGGGCGGAGGGGACGGACGGAGGGAGGGAGGGACAGAGGGGGGAGGGAGGGAGGGACGGAGGGGAGGGGAGGGACGGAGGGAGGGGGAGGGAGGGGAGGGACGGAGGGAGGGAGGGGAGGGACGGAGAGGGGAGGGACGGAGGGGAGGGAGGACGGAGGACAGAGGAGGGAGGTGAGGGACGGAGGGGGAGGGGAGGGGACGGAGGGACGAGGGAGGAGGGACAGAGGGGAGGGAGAGGGAGGGAGGGACAGGGGGAGGGAGGGAGGGGGAGGAGGAGGGACGGAGGGGAGGGAGGGAGGGACGGAGGGGAGGGAGGGAGGGGGGAGAGGGAGGGGAGGGGAGGGAGGGAGGGGAGGGAGGGACAGAGGGGAGGGAGGGAGGGACAGAGGAGGGGAGGGGAGGGGAGGAGGGACAGAGGGGGAGGGAGGGAGGGACGGAGGGGAGGGAGGGGAGGGACGGAGGGGAGGGAGGGGAGGGACAGGGGGGAGGGAGGGAGGGACAGAGGGGGGGGAGGGAGGGAGAGGGGAGGGAGGGAGGGGAGGGAGGGAGGGACGGAGGAGGGGATGGGAGGGACGGAGGGGGGAGGGAGGGAGGGGAGGAGGAGGGACAGAGGGGGAGGGAGGGAGGGACGGGGAGGGGAGGGAGGGAGGGACGGAGGGGAGGGAGGGGAGGGACGGAGGGGGGGGGAGGGACAGAGGGGAGGAGGGAGGGACAGAGAGGAGGCGGGGAGGAGGGAGGGAGGGAGGGAGGGAGGGGGGGGAGGGAGGGAGGGGGGAGGGAGGGAGGGAGGGGGAGGGAGGGAGGGGGTCTAATGTACAGCCGCATGATAGATATCAAGCTAGAAGGACATGCAGCACTGTGTTCTCCATACATCTTTTGACAAGTAGGTCTACTTTCAGATCTGTGAGTTATTGAGGGGTGGTGGGCGAAGGGTCAATGGGTTTTTTTGTATGACGTGCGAACCCATAAAACGGCCGGTAGCCTTCACGTACGTAGCTTGTTGTTTATGTTGACCAATCAAAGCAGCCAGCCAATGTGGTAGCAAATGGAAGGAGAGTTCACTAAAGCAATGATAGATGGAATAAAATAAAAAATCATTTTAAATCACAGAATTTAAAATTTTGCAAAAATGAGAAGGAGTGCGCTACAAGAAACACCCCAACAGGTAGACAGTTGTTTTATCTGAATGGGGTTCCAGCATGTTGCCTCGTTTACCTAAGCTTTGCTAGCTGCTCTAGGGCTACTCCAGTCAAGACGGACCACTTTTATATGAGATGATGAATAACATGGTGGCCAAGACAAGATATTTAGTCTAGTAGCCGAGAGCTGCCTCGGTTAATGAATCTCTCCCCGGTCTTTATGGTTTTATTTAACCTTTATATCATAAACAAATTATAAATTGATGGCCTATCCCTGCCAAACCCTAACCCGGACGACGCTGGGTCAATTGTTCGCCTCCCTATGGGACTCCCAATCACGGCCGGTTGTGATACAGCCTGGAATCGAACCAGGGTCTGAATGATCATCTGTTCTCACCTTCACAGCAAGTGAGCGCCAGCCTCTCACTCACGCAGCGCTCAGGTTAAAAAAACAGAAGTTAAAAAATAATCATAATTTTATAATTATAATAATAATAATAAATAAAAACTTGTATTCAGAAAATCCAACAAAAATGTTTATAAATAAAAAATATATACTATATGAATAGTGAATGAATATATACTATGTGAATAGTGAATGAATATATACTATGTGAATAGTGAATGAATATATACTATGTGAATAGTGAATGAATATATACTATGTGAATAGTGAATGAATATATACTATGTGAATAGTGAATGAATATATACTATGTGAATAGTGAATGAATATATACTATGAATAGTGAATAGAATATATATACTATGTGAATAGTGAATGAATATATACTATGTGAATAGTGAATGAATATATACTATGAATGAATAGAATATATGAATGAATATATACTATGTGAATAGTGAATGAATATATACTATGTGAATAGTGAATGAATATATACTATATGAATAGTGAATGAATATATACTATGTGAATAGTGAATGAATATATACTATGTGAATAGTGAATGAATATATACTATGTGAATAGTGAATGAATATATACTATGTGAATAGTGAATGAATATATACTATGAATAGTGAATGAATATATACTGTGTGAATAGTGAATGAATATATACTATGTGAATAGTGAATGAATATATACTATGTGAATAGTGAATGAATATATACTATGTGAATAGTGAATGAATATATACTATGTGAATAGTGAATGAATATATACTATGAATGAATAGTGAATGAATATATACTATGTGAATAGTGAATGAATATATACTATGTGAATAGTGAATGAATATATACTATGAATAGTGAATGAATATATACTATATGAATAGTGAATGAATATATACTATGTGAATAGTGAATGAATATATACTGTGTGAATAGTGAATGAATATATACTATGTGAATAGTGAATGAATATATACTATGTGAATAGTGAATGAATATATACTATGTGAATATATGAATGTGAATAGAATGTGAATGAATATATACTATGAATAGTGAATGAATATATACTATGTGAATAGTGAATGAATATATACTATGTGAATAGTGAATAATATATACTATGTGAATAGTGAATGAATATATACTATGTGAATAGTGAATGAATATATACTATGTGAATAGTGAATGAATATATACTATGTGAATAGTGAATGAATATATACTATGTGAATAGTGAATGAATATATAATATGAATAGTGAATAATATATACTATATAATAGTGAATGAATATATACTATGTGAATAGTGAATGAATATATACTATGTGAATAGTGAATGAATATATACTATGTGAATAGTGAATGAATATATACTATGTGAATGGTGAATGAATATATACTATGTGAATAGTGAATGAATATATACTATGTGAATAGTGAATGAATATATACTATGTGAATAGTGAATGAATATATAATATGTGAATAGTGAATGAATATATACTATGTGAATAGTGAATGAATATATACTATGTGAATAGTGAATGAATATCTACTGTATGAATAGTGAATGAATATCTACTGTGAATAGTGAATGAATATCTACCTGTGAAT
>NW_027009776.1:0-39976 GCF_036934945.1 Oncorhynchus masou masou
TCCCAGATGTCAGAACTGTTTTGTGATGTCTTCCAATACCAGAACTCAAAAAGTACATCACCTTACAGCAATTATGTTTTATTAACAACCCAGCATTGTGTTATGAGATTGCAGATATACCTTATAGCACCAAGGTCAAAGGTATTTGAGCAGTTGGAACTTTATTATTCTACCTTTTTTATTCATCGTAAATTGATTTTCAGATCTCATACTCAAGTTTAGCTTAATCTAGTGGTTCAGAAAGAGGATGTGGATTCCTTGACTCCTAGTCAGAAAGTCCTCCACTGGGTTCATGAACAATAATCAAACCATACACTAATCTAACCGAGCTATGTGAGCTGTGTGTGAGTAACATAGGCATCCCTTGCATTTTTAATTACACTGGGAATCTGTGCAAAACACTTCCAGTCTGATGGATTAGGGATAAGAAGAGAAAATGAAAGAGAAACCATACCAATGTTCCCTAGAAGGTACTTAAAGTCATCTCTGTTTTATAATTATTGTAACATTTAATATGTTATCAGTAGAACCAATAATATATTATGCTATATGTCAGTTAAATAGGCAACCAACATAAAGAATGGTTGTGGAAACCAATCTTCCAATTAATAATTGCACTAGTCCTGACTGTACTGTAGTCTAGCAAGCCTACAGCTAATCTAAGAGTATCCCTTACATGAGATTGCTGCTTGGCACCAGGGCTCTGATGTTACACAATCTGGTGTAATCTGAGAATGGAGTCACAAGGTTGGCATCCTGCAGTGTTAATCTGACTACAGAGGACTCATCTCTGCTCACTGACGTTCAATATGTTCTAGACCCTGTCTGTAAAAAGTATTTCTGTGATGAAACACCTAAAGAGTACTATCTCAGATGACAAATAGCTCAAGCCAATTCTTTTAAATGAAGCATGAAATAATTGTGAAATAATACATTTCCCTGGCATTCACATGGAGGAATAAACCCAAAAGATTTTGCTTGTGGTTGCATTTATGTGTAGGTAGGTCATCACACATCACATTCACAAATCACATTCCCCTTGATTCCCCTTGATTCCCCATTGACTCCCCTTGACACACTGCTCTCATATTGTTGCCAACCAAAATGAGAGAACTAACTTGGTGGTTTCTGCTTGCAAATTTCTGAAGATGACCTTCTTGCTGCTTGAGCAGTGGCTACTGAGTGGGAGATGATTCTATAACAAACAGAAGACATATCACAGAAGTATGTTAGGAGAACATATGGCTCTTCCTTCTACATAATCTTCCCTCTTCCTAAGGAAACATCCATCCATAGGGGTAATGGATCTAATAAGGTAATAAGGTCTGTTAGTGGGTGTCAAAATGTAAAAAACAACAACATTTAAATCAACTGAATTAATGTTACTTTGTGTGTGCGTGAGTGCATATGTGAGTGTGTGTGTCTTAGCGTTCATCAAATACATTTTATATGCTGAACACCCACAGACACTAAATCACCAAGCAATGCCCCTGAAACGGCAAAGAGAATAACATAAATGATCTTTGTAGTTACACAACAAAGTAACTCTCTCTGCATTGAATGTAGCGTACAGCCCTGCAGTACTGTATACTGTACATTCATTTTTCTCCCACCATCACCGCCTCCTCTTCCTGACAAACAACTTATCTTCTTACTAATGTAATTAACTGCTTGGAGGGTTTTCTCTCTGAGTCTTTTTATTTCCTTAACATTGCTGTAACTGTATATGATTTCGCTTGCAGGCTTTCTGTTATGGCTGATTTTAAGTTAACTACAACAGGGTAAGACATTTTCCAGAACCAGGGCACAAATAACTGACTGTTTCATTTTCAGAAAAAATAAAAAACAGCCTGCATGAAGCTACATTTTATGATTTAATTGCACCACTACTCATGTCACAATTACAGACAATTTTTCTCCTCAAAGTTGAGTAAATATTACAGAATGCCAGAAAAAGCTCACTAAATTGAACAAACAGCTGGTCCAGCATATTCTCTGTGTTGGACGCAGGAGACGTAAATTAATCACCCAGGGACAAAGACTCATTAATTGCTGTGTTGCTGATTAATCGTCCCTTGTGAGCGACGTTTAACTTAACATGCAAATCTGTGTCAGAGGATCCTTTCAGTGAGAGTGGGGAGGGAGCAGGGACATACTGGAGACAGACACTACACCCGTGGGGAGAAAACAGCTAACACAAAGTCCATCAGGTACGGAGAACAGCTATTTCCAATATTTAGACAAGGTAGAAAATGTAAGAAATAGAAAGCTATGAATAAAGGGGGGCCGAATGGAGGTAACCAGAGGTAGAGGGTTTCTTTAGAACACCACTTATAGTCCTCAAGAGCTGTCTAAATGAGCACACTGTATTTAGATCCTATTTTTTCTGCCCTTCTTGCTTTCTTTGACGCAGTGAACAGACTGTTGAGACTTGAGAGGATGAGAGAGAGAACAATGGAGAGAGAACAGTTTGCTGAGGGACAAGAGGATTGTTGTACAATCCACTAATCTGCTAGCAGGAGCTGTCATTGACTCAGCAGAGAACAGCACAGGGACAGGATGCTACAGTGTCAATAGAGCCAGCAGCCTACAATTAACCACCTCTTCCTTCCACTTCATCAGTACAAATATGGGATGTATGGAAAGGGACATTAAAAAGGTAGTCATATCTCAGAGGAAATGAGACGCTCCTCCCCAAGACAATGACACCATTTTATAGAACGCTTTCAAGTCCTCTAGATCAATAGGTTTGAGAGAGGGATGGCACAGGGCAAGGGCAGGAAAGAGACATTCTTACTGAACCTAAAGGAGCAAACCACAAGCATGTTTATCATGACCAAGGTTTTATGACATCTGGTGTGCAGTAAATTGAATTTTTCACATGGATATCGACTCAAACAAATCCATGAAATCAAGTGATTGAAATCCACTTAATCTAATTTAGTGGGAGACTGAGTTAACACTGACACATGTGGTCATCATCTGCTCCTGCCTCCACACTGTGGTGCATACAGAAGCCTAATACATGCTCGTCAACAGGGAGCTTTTATCCATCTTCCTCTCACTGATCTCCTCTCTATGTCCTCTCAATCTGCCTCTCATCCAAGCCTTGTTTCTATGGAGAAGAAAACAGATATGAAAATAAGCTATTGGTCAAGAGTCTAAAAATACACCCCCACTCAAGGACAAATTCAACACAACAAAACCCCATGAAGACATTTCAGAATGTCCTCTCCTTCCTTCTACCCCTTTTCTCCCCAATTTCATGGTATCCAATTGGTAGTTACAGTCTTGTCTCATCGCTGCAACTCCCGTACGGACTTGGGAGAGGCGAAGGTCGAGAGCCGTGCGTCCTCGAAACACAACCCAATCAAGCCACACGGCTTGACACAATGCCCACTTTACTCGGAAGCCAGACGCACCAATGTGCGGGAGGAAACACTGTACACCTGGCGACGGTGTAAGTGTGCACTGCGCCCAGCCCGCCACAGGAGTCACTAGTGCGCGATGGAACAAAGACATCCCTGCCGGCCAAACCCTCCCCTAAGCTGGACAATGCTGAGCCTATTGTGCGTCGCTCTAATGGGTCTCCCGGTCCGGCTGCGACAGAGCCTGGACTTTAACCCAGAATCTCTAGTGGTACGGCCGGCTGCGACAGAGCCTGACTCGAACCCAGAATCTCTAGTGGCACGGCCGGCTGCGACAGAGCCTGGACTCGAACCCAGAATCTCTAGTGGCACGGCCAGCTGCGACAGAGCCTGGACTCGAACCCAGAATCTCTACAGGAACTCAAATCTTTCTGTTCACCTGATTTAGAATTCCTCACAATCAAATGTCGACCGCATTATCTACCAAGGGAATTCTCTTCGATTATAATCACAGCCGTATATATTCCCCCCCAAGCAGACACATCGGATGGCTCTGAACTAACTTTATTTGACTCTTTGCAAACTGGAATCCATACATCCTGAGGCTGCATTCATTGTAGCTGGGGATTTTAACAAGGCTAATCTGAAAACAAGACTCCCTAAATTGTATCAGCATATCGATTGCGCAACCAGGGCTGGCAAAACCTTGGATCATTGCTATTCTAACTTCCGCGAATCATATAAGGCCCTGCCCCGCCCTCCTTCTGGAAAAGCTGACCACGACTCCATTTTGTTGATCCCTGCCTACAGACAGAAACTAAAACAAGAAGCTCCCACGCTGAGGTCTGTCCAATGCTGGTCCGACCAATCTGATTCCACACTCCAAGACTGCTTCCACCACGTGGACTGGGATATGTTTCGTATTGCGTCAGACAACAACATTGACGAATACGTTGATTCGGGTGCGAGTTCATTAGAATGTGCGTTGAAGATGTCGTTCCCATAGCAACGATTAAAACATTCCCAAACCAGAAACCGTGGATTGATGGCAGCATTCGCGTGAAACTGAAAGCGTGAACCACTGCTTTTAATCAGGGCAGGGTGACCGGAAACATGACCGAATACAAACAGTGTAGCTATTCCCTCCGCAAGGCAATCAAACAAGCCAAACGTCAGTATAGAGACAAAGTAGAATCTCAATTCAACGGCTCAGACACAAGAGGTATGTGGCAGGGTCTACAGTCAATCACGGATTACAAAAAGAAAACCAGCCCAGTCACGGACCAGGAAGTCTTGCTCCTAGGCAGACTAAATAACTTTTTTGCCCGCTTTGAGGACAATACAGTGCCACTGACACGGCCTGCAACCAAAACATGCGGACTCTCCTTCACTGCAGCCGGGGTAAGAAAAACATTTAAACGAGTTAACCCTCGCAAGGCTGCAGGCCCAGACGGCATCCCCAGCCGCGCCCTCAGAGCATGCGCAGACCAGCTGGCTGGTGTGTTTACGGACATATTCAATCAATCCCTATCCCAGTCTGCTGTTCCCACATGCTTCAAGAGGGCCACCATTGTTCCTGTTCTCAAGAAAGTTAAGGTAACTGAGCTAAACGACTACCGCCCCGTAGCACTCACTTCCGTCATCATGAAGTGCTTTGAAAGACTAGTCAAGGACCATATCACCTCCACCCTACCTGACACCCTAGACCCACTCCAATTTGCTTACCGCCCAAATAGGTCCACAGACGATGCAATCTCAACCACACTGCACACTGCCCTAACCCATCTGGACAAGAGGAACACCTATGCGAGAATGCTGTTCATCGACTACAGCTCGGCATTTAACACCATAGTACCCTCCAAGCTCGTCATCAAGCTCGTCAATAAAATTTGGTTTGATTTGAGACCCTGGGTCTCGACCCCGCCCTGTGCAACTGGGTATTGGACTTCCTGACGGGCCGCCCCAGGTGGTGAGGGTAGGCAACAACATCTCCACCCCGCTGATCCTCAACACTGGAGCCCCACAAGGGTGCGTTCTGAGCCCTCTCCTGTACTCCCTGTTCACCCACGACTGCGTACCCACGACTGCGTGGCCACGCACGCCTCCAACTCAATCATCAAGTTTGCGGACGACACAACAGTGGTAGGCTTGATTACCAACAACGACGAGACGGCCTACAGGGAGGAGGTGAGGGCCCTCGGAGTGTGGTGTCAGGAATATAACCTCACACTCAACGTCAACAAAACTAAGGAGATGATTGTGGACTTCAGGAAACAGCAGAGGGAACACTCCCCTATCCACATCGATGGAACAGTAGTGGAGAGGGTAGTAAGTTTTAAGTTCCTCGGCATACACATCACAGACAAACTGAATTGGTCCACCCACACAGACAGCATCGTGAAGAAGGCGCAGCAGCGCCTCTTCAACCCCAGGAGGCTGAAGAAATTTGGCTTGTCACCAAAAGCACTCACAAACTTCTACAGATGCACAATCGAGAGCATCTTGGCGGGCTGTATTACCGCCTGGTATGGCAACTGCCCCACCCACAACCGTAAGGCTCTCCAGAAGGTAGTGAGGTCTGCACAACGCACCACCGGGGGCAAACTACCTGCCCTCCAGGACACCTACACCACCCGATGTTACAGGAAGGCCATAAAGATCATCAAGGACAACAACCACCCGAGCCACTTCCTGTTCACCCCGCTATCATCCAGAAGGCGTGGTCAGTACAGGTGCATCAAAGCTGGGACCGAGAGACTGAAAAACAGCTTCTAGCTCAAGGCCATCTGACTGTTAAACAGCCACCACTAACATTGAGTGGCTGCTGCCAACACACTGACTCAACTCCAGCCACTTTAATAATGGGAATTGATGGGAAATGATGTAAAATATATCACTAGCCACTTTAAACAATGCTACCTAATATAATGTTTACATACCCTACATTATTCATCTCATATGTATATGTATATACTGTACTCTATATCATCTACTGCATCTTTATGTAATACATGTATCACTATCCACTTTAACTATGCCACTTCCTTTACATACTCATCTCATATGTATATACTGTACTCGATACCATCTACTGTATCTTGCCTATGCTGCTCTGTACCATCACTCATTCATATATCTTTATGTACATATTCTTTATCCCCTTACACTTGTGTGTATAAGACAGTAGTTTTGGAATTGTTAGTTAGATTACTTGTTGGTTATTACTGCATTGTCGGAACTAGAAGCACAAGCATTTTGCTACACTCGCATTAACATCTGCTAACCATGTGTATGTGACAAATAAAATTTGATTTGATTTGAGTTGATAGTGGCACGGCCGGCTGCGACAGAGCCTGGACTCGAACCCAGAATCTCTATTGCCTTTAGACCACAGCACCGCTCGGGAGGCCGTCATTTCCTTCCTTGCTGAATACATTTTGTTATTTACTATGAATACATTCAATTATACAGGGTCACTGAGCTGCATGTGTCACATGCAAGGGTCACATGAGCTCCCCTTGGGTTGTGCCATGGCGGAGATCTTTGCGGGCTATACTCAGCTTTGTCTCAGGATGGTAAGTTGGTGGTTGAAGATATCCCTCTAGTGGTGTGGGGGCTGTGCTTTGGCAAAGTGGGTGTGGTTATATCCTTCCTGTTTGGACCTGTCCGGGGGTGTCCTCGGATGGGGCCACAGTGTCTCCTGACCCCTCCTGTCTCAGCCTCCAGTATTTATGCTGCAGTAGTTTATGTGTCGGGGGGCTGGGGTCAGTTTGTTATATCTGGAGTACTTCTCCTGTCCAATTCGGTGTCCTGTGTGAATCTAAGTGTGCATTCTCTAATTCTCTCCTTCTCTCTCTCGGAGGACCTGAGCCCTAGGACCATGCCCCAGGACTACCTGACATGATGACTCCTTGCTGTCCCCAGTCCACCTGGCCGTGCTGCTGCTCCAGTTTCAACTGTTCTACCTTATTATTATTCGACCATGCTGGTCATTTATGAACATTTGAACATCTTGGCCATGTTCTGTTATATTCTCCACCCGGCACAGCCGGAAGAGGACTGGCCACCACACATATGCTCTCTCTAATTCTCTTTCTTTCTCTCTCTCGGAAGACCTGAGCCCTAGGACCATGCCCCTGGACTACCTGACATGATGACTCCTTGCTGTCCCCAGTCCACCTGGACGTGCTGCTGCTCCAGTTTCAACTGTTCTGCCTTATTATTATTCGACCATGCTGGTCATTTATGAACATTTGAACATCTTGGCCATGTTCTGTTATAATCTCTACCCGGCACAGCCAGAAGAGGACTGGCCACCCCACATAGCCTGGTTCCTCTCTAGGTTTCTTCCTAGGTTTTGGCCTTTCTAGGGAGTTTTTCCTAACCACCGTGCTTCTACACCTGCATTGCTTGCTGTTTGGGGTTTTAGGCTGGGTTTCTGTACAGCACTTTGAGATATCAGCTGATGTACGAAGGGCTATATAAATAAATTTGATTTGATGTGTACTGGGCACAGTAGATGAGACAGACACATTTAGGCTCTTTGATTTTCATGTAATTTTATTTTTACAAATGGACCCAAAAATCTACGAATTGTGGTGACGCCACGACACGACAAGCTAGCAAGGGTTTTTGACAAAGTGAGCTTCACGCTTCAGTGTGCATAACAGCACAGGCAATTTGGCTCTCTGTGTCCACAGGAGTGTCCCACAACATGGTTACCACGGTGCACTCCAACACAGTGTAGTCACAGAGTAGTGTAGCCAGTGACACATGAGGCTGGCTGGTGGAGAGAGGCTCTGTAATGTAATTGCCTTGCAGTGTACCACCAGCTGACCTACACCCACTACATGGTGCACTGTACTGCTGAGAGCAGTCAGATAGGTAGCTAGGGAGTGGAAAAGAATACAAAAAAGGATTCAAATTAATGTGAATGAATTCAGTGCTCAAAGTTATGAGGTTTACGCAGTATATGCTGCATATAACATCTGTTTTTACTTAAACGGTCAGAATAATTCTAGTCGCTTATACATATGTAATAGCCTTGGTTATAGGAGAAAGAAGAGAAGAGTATAGAAGAGATGAGAAGAGTATAGAAGAGATGAGAAGAGTATAGAAGAGATGAGAAGAGTATAGAAGAGATGAGAAGAGATGGGGCAAGATGACCAAGTACCATCTATTGTGTGACTACATACAGCTCAAGGTGAAATGCATGGTGACATCGTTGCTCTGTCTCCCATCATGATACAGTTAGGTTGCCCAGCAGTTTAGCAGTAACAGTTCCTCTCTTGGAAGTCTCCATGATGATGTCACAGAGAGAGAAGACAGTAACAGGGTTATGAAAGGCCTTGGTCATTGGAGACTGGGCTCAGAGACAGTGTCTGTTCCATCATTCATATTCAGTTCCCCCCATGAGCAGCATAGTGGAACAGAGATCAGTCAAGCTATCTTATCATGCATAATTTGCTTGGTAAATAATCAATTACAATTGTTTTTCATTGACTGACTTTACTAGACTGTTCATCTTGGAATATTGATATCAATAACACCCTGCAGAATTTTTTTTGCTGTTCTCTTCGAATATGACGAAATCCTGGTACATCAACATTTCATAGCAACAGCATCCTTCCTTGCTTTTAGTTGTCTTGACATTTCTACATAATGGCCTATTCCCCAGTCACGGGTGTCATTGAGGCTCATGAAACCTGATTAAATGCATCTCACAATGAATAGTCCACAAAAGGGAGAGAGAGAGAGAGGTCAAAATAAGGTCATGGATCTCATATCACAGAAGAAAATGTTGTCACTTAGAGCAATTGCTAATGCAACGTTGGTCCCTATAATCATGTCATAGTGGTCAGTGATACATGATACTGTATGAAATGGCTGTGTATCACTCTACTCATCCTGACTATGACAACTACCTGGAGAACTCCCACTATGCTGGATGTAAGCCAGCTCCAGTTCCCTTAAAGGCCACTAGCAGTGACATCATTGCTGGTAACTCCCTGGCAGCAGATAGAACACTGGCACCACAGTGACTAAGCAGAGAGAGAACCTTCAGCAGAGAAGGATGATTTAATTAGTGTCACTTCAGTGTGATGGAGTAGAAGCCATCAAACCTCCAGAGAGGCTCCTCAACATACAGTAATGTAGTATGTGTATGGTGGTGGGAGCTTGAAATGTTCGCCGGAACCTGCAGGTATAACATTTGAATGAAAGACAAAAGGAAAATGTTCAGCACAATTGTAATTTATGTTTAAGTAATTTAGCTAGCCTCTTTTTTTTTTAAAGGTCTGACATACAGACATGCTATGACCTATTCATAGCAAATTCAAGGCGACAATTTATTCAAATAATAATCTACCAACATGCCAACACCATTTCACATGGTTAAAACATGCTTAAGTAGCATGTTCTTCTGAAATGTCGTAGAGCGGGCCTCTGTTTAGCAGTCACAGTTAAGGTTGCAAAGCTACCGGTAATTTACCAAAGTTAACCGGAATCTTCAGTAATTTACGTAATCAACAGAAAATCTATGGCAATCTATCATAACTTTGGTCATTTATAATTGAATAACTTTTTTTTAAAATGTATTAATATATAGTATTAATTTATTATATTTGTGTCCATATTGTCCATGAGTTTCTAGTAGATAAACCATATGGTTCAATAGAAAATAGCCTAAATAATGGAAAAAGTATCTTAACAACAATGGCATTCTTTTTTATTAACTCTGCAACTTTTTCACAACTGCCACCAGTTTGACACCAAAATATTGACATCAAATACATACTGACAGTAAAATAAATACAAAAATATAGAAAGAATATTTAATGATGAAACCCTCACATTAAACACCAATGATATACACTATGTTGATGGTTCATATTTAGAATATTGTTCTACAGATTTGTCATTCTATTTTATAATAATCTTATGTAATTATTTCATACACGATACTTTATATGTGACAAGGCGACACAGAGGGCCAGACACCTGTGATTATCTGAAGTACCCAAAAGGGCCACTAGATGTCTTGTGATAGATAACTTTAAATAATTGAAAGATACCAAAATTCTGGTAGTTTATTGGTAAATTCTGGTAGTTTATTTGAAAACTTTGAAGGTTTCCAGTAATATACCCTCTTTTTGTAACTGTTGTCACAGCTCTCAGCTGCCCAGAGCTCATTGAATGTCTGCCTGCAGCAATAGTTGGGAGGAGAGTAGAGCACAACCAGGCTGCTACACTATGACATTGTTGCCGAATTAAGCTGCGGATGAATTATGAATCACTCCTCCAATGACAAAATAGGCTTTAATTGCTGGAAGTCCGGTTGGACAACAACAACAACAACAACGGCCCGGACCCCGACGGATGCAAACTCATTCCATCGACCTGCCCCTGCTCTGACTTCCCCTGGCCTCCTCTGCTCTGACTGAGACAAGTGTGCCAGATTGCATGCTGTAGAGACAGGAATCCATCTGACCAAGGGGAAGGCTGTCCTGCAGTTCTTCTATATTGGTCTGTGCTTTGCAGTGTTAGATCTCATACAGACTACAGTATTTTTTCTCTAATGGTATGTTAATGTTTCACCCACAATTGGGATTTGTACTAAAGCTTTTGTGTTATTACATTTGCAAAAATGAAAGAAAAAGGAAACAAACCTCAGATAATTTAGTTAGACTGCAAGGATTTGTTATGTATAAAAACAGAACCACTTTTTCAAATACTCCATCAATTAGAGTAGAGATGGGACAGGACAGAGAGGGGTATTAAAAAAAGAGATATTGTGCATTGCATTTAGCATGATGTATTAGGTTACGTTAGGTTACATTATGAATGGAAGACCGATGGTACAATACCATAGGAATTATAGGACGTGTTGTATCGTACCTCTTACCAGGTTGTACAATAGCATATGAATTGGATGACGAAACCTATCATACATTTTGGTGGATATTTAGTTTTAGATGTTTTTCTCTGGGGCAAGGTTTCTTTTTGTGCCATAACAACAAAATATAATTACGGGGAAATTGAAATTGGCAGTTAGGGGAAATAATGACAAAGGTTAGGATAATTTACGTAAAAGGGTAGGAGAACGAAACAAAAGTTTCGGTGAATTTACGGAGCAGGAATAGATGAATTTGGTCACATTTAGAATACATGTTAGGGGCAGGATTAGCTAAAATGCTGCAGTTGTCCCCAACCGGATTTGAACACGCAACCCTTGGATTGCTACCGAGACAGTCGCGGATTACACACACACACACACGCACCAACCAGACCTACCTACCTACTTTCGTTTCTGTCTAAAGTAAGTAAACCATTAGTAGATATCAAATGTATTAGCGGTGCTGATAAATCCTGTACGTAAAGCATGGTTCCAATGACTTTGATGCCAGGCTGCATTACTGAATCTATACACGTTGCTTTGTATGATTTGGATTACCTGACAGTAATTCAAAGGAAGTTATAGCTATAGTCAATGTTATAGTCTTATTCTGAGAATATGGCCAGCACTTTAGATTTGTTGACATGTTGACCAGCTACGACTGTAAAGTTTCAAACATATCAAACAAACTGGCATCACGGATGAGTTGTGGGTAGACAATATAGGACACATACATTCCCTACTGTATATCCACACAAATTCAGGCTGTATTTGGATTTCCCTTAGTAGGTTATGCTCTTGAGTTTGACAAGATGGTATAGCATATATAAGCACCATACATTGAAGTCAAAGATCAATACCTTCACCATCTAAGTCTCCATTGACTAGAATACCAATGAACTCCGCATAGAGATGAGCAAATAGCCATACATATTGTACACACGTAACATACATTACTAATTTATGCTGCGTAAAGTAGCCTAAATTATGTGAAATGTAGCCAACTAAACTGAACATGAGAGAACCAGCAGTCTGTAACTCTATCCATGTAAACTCGACTGCAACATAGTAACATAATTCGCATATCTCGCAACATTCCTCACACAAAAATAGAGGCAATTATTCAATAGCTTACCTTATTTCATCCTTGACTGTTCGGTGGGTGTCGGTCACACAAGACTTGATATCCTATTACATGTTCCAAAAATGTATGTCCTTTTTATCGACAATATGACTGATGAGAAGGTAAACTGCGCTGATCTAAAATATCGCACAGGTTTAGATTGGCAGCCCTTCTCAGTCTAATGGAATGAACATTGTTTTCTGTCCTCCGCTGTTGTGTCCCCCTGCGTGTCGAAGGATAAACGAGGCTAAATTGGACCCCACGGCGGTAGACTACCCATCACAGAGTCTCATTCATGACACGTTTGCAGTGGAGAAGCGTTTCTGTGGCAGCCGGTGATGCTGCGGCGTTTGGTCAATGGAGACATGGGATGAGAGGCGGGGGTGTGGGCAGTGGGCAGCCCAGGGCCCTGAAACAGAGCAGTTCAATAATTACTATAGTGATCAGCTCAATTTATAGCAAACTGTCATTTACAACAAGGACATCTCCATTTGACATATTAAATTAATTAATATAAATTAATATTTGTTGAAACCAAATACTGCATGTGTGCAGTGCATGTCTTATAAACATTGTGTGTGTGTGTGTGTGTGTGTGTGTGTGTGTGTGTGTGTGTGTGTGTGTGTGTGTGTGTGTGTGTGTGTGTGTGTGTGTGTGTGTGTGTGTGTGTGTGTGTGTGTGTGTGTGTGTGTGTGTGTGTGTGTGCGCGTGTGTGTGTGTGTGTGTGTAAAGAGTGTAAAGTATGTGTGAGCAAGAGAGAGAAGGGGGATATGTGGAAAGGAGAAAATATTTTACTAAAAACATCATGCTACATTTTAGATGGGCTTGGGTATTCCAGGTCCTAAAAGATCAATCATGTTTTCTTTTTTAATACTACTAGTTCATTAATACCATCCTCCAGCCACTTAACCGTTAAAAGGTATCATAATTGGTCTTTGCTCTGGTCTAGCCACTGTCATCTAGTTGATTGCAATAAGGAGCACTCGGCTGACTAAGCAATTGGATCTAGAATCCATAGAACATATTACTGTGCATGGTGTGCTGGTCAATTTCCAAAGTTATGACATCATTTAAAAGGCTGATAAAGCCATGTCCACTGCACAATCTATGTTATGAGATGGCCCATTTCATAGAGCAACAGCAGGCTTGCCTCAGGGGTGGGAGTTGTATATGTGTGTGACTGATTCCATGTTTGAAGTTGTGGTCTTTTGTCATCTGCGGTAGTCTGTGCTCTTCGGTGCTCTATACGGTATACTTCATGTTTTCACAAGAGTAAAAACACATATACTGTATGCTGTTGCATATAAGGCCTAAATCATGTTTCAACATAACCCGAACTTGAGCTTCATGTCCACATCCCGGTTCAACGCTAACCCTAGCTTCATGACCACATCATGGATCAACCCTAACCCTAGCTTCATGTCCACATCCTGGTTCAACCCTAACCCTAGCTTCATGTCCACATCCTGGTTCAACCCTAACCCTAGCTTCATGTCCACATCCTGGTTCAACTCTAAACCTAGCTTCATGTCCACATCCTGGTTCAACCCTAACCCTAGCTTCATGTCCACATCCTGGATCAACCCTAACTCTAGCTTCATGTCCACATCATGGTTCAACCCTAACCCTAGCTTCATGTCTACAACCTGGTTCAACTCTAACCCTAACCCTAGCTTCATGTCCAAATCCCAGTTCAACCCTAACCCTAGCTTCATGTCCACATCCCAGTTCAAACCTAACCCTAGCTTCATGTCCACATCCCGGTTCAACGCTAACCCTATCTTCATGTCCACATCCCGGTTCAACGCTAACCCTATCTTCATGTCCACATCCTTGTTCAACCCTAACACTAGCTTCATGTCCACATCCCGGTTCAACCCTAACCCTATCTTCATGTCCACATCCCGGTTCAACGCTAACCCTATCTTCATGTCCACATCCTTGTTCAACCCTAAAACTAGCTTCATGTCCACATCCCGGTTCAACCCTAACCCTAGCTTCATGTCCACATCCCAATTCAACCCTAACCCTTGCTTCATGTCCACATCCCGGTTCAACCCTTACCCTAGCTTCATGTCCACATCCTGGTTCAACGCTAACCCTATCTTCATGTCCACATCCTTGTTCAACCCTAACACTAGCTTCATGTCCACATCCCGGTTCAACCCTAACCCTATCTTCATGTCCACATCCCGGTTCAACGCTAACCCTATCTTCATGTCCACATCCTTGTTCAACCCTAAAACTAGCTTCATGTCCACATCCCGGTTCAACCCTAACCCTAGCTTCATGTCCACATCCCAATTCAACCCTAACCCTTGCTTCATGTCCACATCCCGGTTCAACCCTTACCCTAGCTTCATGTCCACATCCTGGTTCAACCCTAACCCTAGCTTCATGTCTACATCCCAGTTCAACCCTAACCCTAGCTTCATGTCCACATCCTGGTTCAACCCTAACCCTAGCTTCATGTCCACATCCTGGTTCAACCCTAACCCTAGCTTCATGTCCACATCCTGGTTCAACCCTACCCCTAGCTTCATGTCCACATCCTGGTTCAACCCTAACCCTAGCTTCATGTCCACATCCTGGTTCAACCCTAACCCTAGCTTCATGTCCACATCCTGGTTCAACTCTAACCCTAGCTTCATGTCCACATCCTGGTTCAACTCTAACCCTAGCTTCATGTCCACATCCATGTTCAACCCTAACACTAGCTTCATGTCCACATCCCGGTTCAACCCTAACCCTTGCTTCATGTCCACATCCCGGTTCAACCCTAACCCTTGCTTCATGTCCACATCCTGGTACAACCCTAACCCCAGCTTCATGTCCACATCCCGGTTCAACCCTAACCCTAACTTCATGTCCACATCCTGGTTCAACCCTAACCCTAGCTTCATGTCCACATTCCAGTTCAACCCTAACTCTAGCTTCATGTCCACATCCTGGTTCAACCCTACCCCTAGCTTCATGTCCACATAATGGTTCAACCCTAACCATAGCTCCATGTCTACATCCTGGTTCTACTCTAACCCTAACCTTAGCTTCATGTCTACATCCCAGTTCAACCCTAACCCTAGCTTCATGTCCACATCCTGGTTCAACCCTAACCCTAGCTTCATGTCTACAACCTGGTTCAACTCTAACCCTAACCCTAGCTTCATGTCCAAATCCCAGTTCAACCCTAACCCTAACTTCATGTCCACATCCCAGTTCAACCCTAACCCTAGCTTCATGTCCACATCCTGGTTCAACTCTAACCCTAGCTTCATGTCCACATCCCAGTTCAACCCTAACCCTAGTTTCATGTCCACATCCCAGTTCAACCCTACTCCTAGCTTCATGTCCACATCCTGGTTCAACCCTAACCCAGCTTCATGTCCACATCCTGGTTCAACCCTACGCCTAGCTTCATGTCCACATCCTGATACAACCCTAACCCTAGCTTCATGTCCACATCCCAGTTCAACCCTAACCCTAGCTGCATGTCCACATCCTGGATCAACCCTAACCCTAGCTTCATGTCCACATCCTGGTTCAACCCTAACCCTAGCTTCATGTCCACATCCTGGTTCAACCCTACCCCTAGCTTCATGTCCACATCCTGGTTCAACCCTAACCCTAGCTTCATGTCCACATCCTGGTTCAACCCTAACCCTAGCTTCATGTCCACATCCTGGTTCAACCCTACCCCTAGCTTCATGTCCACATCCTGGTTCAACCCTAACCCTAGCTTCATGTCCACATCCTGGTTCAACCCTAACCCTAGCTTCATGTCCACATCCTGGTTCAACTCTAACCCTAGCTTCATGTCCACATCCTGGTTCAACTCTAACCCTAGCTTCATGTCCACATCCTGGTTCAACCCTAACCCTAGCTTCATGTCCAAATCCCAGTTCAACCCTAACCCTAGCTTCATGTCCACATCCCAGTTCAAACCTAACCCTAGCTTCATGTCCACATCCCGGTTCAACGCTAACCCTATCTTCATGTCCACATCCCGGTTCAACGCTAACCCTATCTTCATGTCCACATCCTTGTTCAACCCTAACACTAGCTTCATGTCCACATCCCGGTTCAACCCTAACCCTATCTTCATGTCCACATCCCGGTTCAACGCTAACCCTATCTTCATGTCCACATCCTTGTTCAACCCTAAAACTAGCTTCATGTCCACATCCCGGTTCAACCCTAACCCTAGCTTCATGTCCACATCCCAATTCAACCCTAACCCTTGCTTCATGTCCACATCCCGGTTCAACCCTTACCCTAGCTTCATGTCCACATCCTGGTTCAACGCTAACCCTATCTTCATGTCCACATCCTTGTTCAACCCTAACACTAGCTTCATGTCCACATCCCGGTTCAACCCTAACCCTATCTTCATGTCCACATCCCGGTTCAACGCTAACCCTATCTTCATGTCCACATCCTTGTTCAACCCTAAAACTAGCTTCATGTCCACATCCCGGTTCAACCCTAACCCTAGCTTCATGTCCACATCCCAATTCAACCCTAACCCTTGCTTCATGTCCACATCCCGGTTCAACCCTTACCCTAGCTTCATGTCCACATCCTGGTTCAACCCTAACCCTAGCTTCATGTCTACATCCCAGTTCAACCCTAACCCTAGCTTCATGTCCACATCCTGGTTCAACCCTAACCCTAGCTTCATGTCCACATCCTGGTTCAACCCTAACCCTAGCTTCATGTCCACATCCTGGTTCAACCCTACCCTAGCTTCATGTCCACATCCTGGTTCAACCCTAACCCTAGCTTCATGTCCACATCCTGGTTCAACCCTAACCCTAGCTTCATGTCCACATCCTGGTTCAACTCTAACCCTAGCTTCATGTCCACATCCTGGTTCAACTCTAACCCTAGCTTCATGTCCACATCCATGTTCAACCCTAACACTAGCTTCATGTCCACATCCCGGTTCAACCCTAACCCTTGCTTCATGTCCACATCCCGGTTCAACCCTAACCCTTGCTTCATGTCCACATCCTGGTACAACCCTAACCCCAGCTTCATGTCCACATCCCGGTTCAACCCTAACCCTAACTTCATGTCCACATCCTGGTTCAACCCTAACCCTAGCTTCATGTCCACATTCCAGTTCAACCCTAACTCTAGCTTCATGTCCACATCCTGGTTCAACCCTACCCCTAGCTTCATGTCCACATAATGGTTCAACCCTAACCATAGCTCCATGTCTACATCCTGGTTCTACTCTAACCCTAACCTTAGCTTCATGTCTACATCCCAGTTCAACCCTAACCCTAGCTTCATGTCCACATCCTGGTTCAACCCTAACCCTAGCTTCATGTCTACAACCTGGTTCAACTCTAACCCTAACCCTAGCTTCATGTCCAAATCCCAGTTCAACCCTAACCCTAACTTCATGTCCACATCCCAGTTCAACCCTAACCCTAGCTTCATGTCCACATCCTGGTTCAACTCTAACCCTAGCTTCATGTCCACATCCCAGTTCAACCCTAACCCTAGTTTCATGTCCACATCCCAGTTCAACCCTACTCCTAGCTTCATGTCCACATCCTGGTTCAACCCTAACCCAGCTTCATGTCCACATCCTGGTTCAACCCTACGCCTAGCTTCATGTCCACATCCTGATACAACCCTAACCCTAGCTTCATGTCCACATCCCAGTTCAACCCTAACCCTAGCTGCATGTCCACATCCTGGATCAACCCTAACCCTAGCTTCATGTCCACATCCTGGTTCAACCCTAACCCTAGCTTCATGTCCACATCCTGGTTCAACCCTACCCCTAGCTTCATGTCCACATCCTGGTTCAACCCTAACCCTAGCTTCATGTCCACATCCTGGTTCAACCCTAACCCTAGCTTCATGTCCACATCCTGGTTCAACCCTACCCCTAGCTTCATGTCCACATCCTGGTTCAACCCTAACCCTAGCTTCATGTCCACATCCTGGTTCAACCCTAACCCTAGCTTCATGTCCACATCCTGGTTCAACTCTAACCCTAGCTTCATGTCCACATCCTGGTTCAACTCTAACCCTAGCTTCATGTCCACATCCTGGTTCAACCCTAACCCTAGCTTCATGTCCACATCCCAGTTCAACACTAACCCTAGCTTCATGTCCACATCCATGTTCAACCCTAACACTAGCTTCATGTCCACATCCCGGTTCAACCCTAACCCTTGCTTCATGTCCACATCCCGGTTCAACCCTAACCCTTGCTTCATGTCCACATCCTGGTACAACCCTAACCCCAGCTTCATGTCCACATCCCGGTTCAACCCTAACCCTAACTTCATGTCCACATCCTGGTTCAACCCTAACCCTAGCTTCATGTCCACATTCCAGTTCAACCCTAACTCTAGCTTCATGTCCACATCCTGGTTCAACCCTACCCCTAGCTTCATGTCCACATAATGGTTCAACCCTAACCATAGCTCCATGTCTACATCCTGGTTCTACTCTAACCCTAACCTTAGCTTCATGTCTACATCCCAGTTCAACCCTAACCCTAGCTTCATGTCCACATCCTGGTTCAACCCTAACCCTAGCTTCATGTCTACAACCTGGTTCAACTCTAACCCTAACCCTAGCTTCATGTCCAAATCCCAGTTCAACCCTAACCCTAACTTCATGTCCACATCCCAGTTCAACCCTAACCCTAGCTTCATGTCCACATCCTGGTTCAACTCTAACCCTAGCTTCATGTCCACATCCCAGTTCAACCCTAACCCTAGTTTCATGTCCACATCCCAGTTCAACCCTACTCCTAGCTTCATGTCCACATCCTGGTTCAACCCTAACCCAGCTTCATGTCCACATCCTGGTTCAACCCTACGCCTAGCTTCATGTCCACATCCTGATACAACCCTAACCCTAGCTTCATGTCCACATCCCAGTTCAACCCTAACCCTAGCTGCATGTCCACATCCCGGTACAACGCTAACCCTAGCTTCATGTCCAAACCCCAGTTCAACCCTAACCCTAGCTTCATGTCCACATCCTGGTTCAACCCTAACCCTAGCTTCATGTCCACATTCCAGTTCAACCCTAACTCTAGCTTCATGTCCACATCCTGGTTCAACCCTACCCCTAGCGTCATGTCCACATCATGGTTCAACCCTAACCATAGCTCCATGTCTACATCCTGGTTCTACTCTAACCCTAACCTTAGCTTCATGTCTACATCCCAGTTCAACCCTAACCCTAGCTTCATGTCCACATCCTGGTTCAACCCTAACCCTAGCTGCATGTCCACATCCCAGTTCAACGCTAACCCTAGCTTCATGTCCACATCATGGTTCAACCCTAACCATAGCTCCATGTCGACATCCTGGTTCTACTCTAACCATAACCTTAGCTTCATGTCTACATCCTGGCTCAAACCTAACCCTAGCTTCTTGTCCACATCCTGGTTCAACCCTAACCCTAGCTGCATATCACATCCCGGTTCAACGCTAACCCTAGCTTCATGTCCACACCCCAGTTCAACCCTAACCCTAGCTTCATGTCCACATCCCGGTTCAACCCTAACACTAGCTTCATGTCCACATCCCGGTTCAACCCTAACCCTAGCTTCATGTCCACATCCCAGTTCAACCCTAACCCTTGCTTCATGTCCACATCCCAGTTCAACCCTACCCCTAGCTTCATGTCCACATCCTGGTTCAACCCTAACCCTAGCTTCATGTCCACATTCCAGTTCAACCCTAACTCTAGCTTCATGTCCACATCCTGGTTCAACCCTACCCCTAGCTTCATGTCCACATAATGGTTCAACCCTAACCATAGCTCCATGTCTACATCCTGGTTCTACTCTAACCCTAACCTTAGCTTCATGTCTACATCCCAGTTCAACCCTAACCCTAGCTTCATGTCCACATCCTGGTTCAACCCTAACCCTAGCTGCATGTCCACATCCCGGTTCAACGCTAACCCTAGCTTCATGTCCACACCCCAGTTCAACCCTAACTCTAGCTTCATGTCCACATCATGGTTCAACCCTAACCCTAGCTTCATGTCTACAACCTGGTTCAACTCTAACCCTAACCCTAGCTTCATGTCCAAATCCCAGTTCAACCCTAACCCTAGCTTCATGTCCACATCCCAGTTCAACCCTAACCCTAGCTTCATGTCCACATCCCGGTTCAACGCTAACCCTATCTTCATGTCCACATCCCGGTTCAACGCTAACCCTATCTTCATGTCCACATCCTTGTTCAACCCTAACACTAGCTTCATGTCCACATCCCGGTTCAACCCTAACCCTAGCTTCATGTCCACATCCCAATTCAACCCTAACCCTTGCTTCATGTCCACATTCCAGTTCAACCCTAACCCTAGCTTCATGTCTACATCCCGGTTCAACCCTAACCATAGCTTCATGTCCACATCCTGGTTCAACCCTACCCCTAGCTTCATGTCCACATCCTGGTACAACCCTAACCCTAGCTTCATGTCTACATCCCAGTTCAACCCTAACCCTAGCTTCATGTCCACATCCTGGTTCAACACTAACCCTAGCTTCATGTCCACATCCATGTTCAACCCTAACACTAGCTTCATGTCCACATCCCGGTTCAACCCTAACCCTTGCTTCATGTCCACATCCCGGTTCAACCCTAACCCTTGCTTCATGTCCACATCCTGGTACAACCCTAACCCCAGCTTCATGTCCACATCCCGGTTCAACCCTAACCCTAACTTCATGTCCACATCCTGGTTCAACCCTAACCCTAGCTTCATGTCCACATTCCAGTTCAACCCTAACTCTAGCTTCATGTCCACATCCTGGTTCAACCCTACCCCTAGCTTCATGTCCACATAATGGTTCAACCCTAACCATAGCTCCATGTCTACATCCTGGTTCTACTCTAACCCTAACCTTAGCTTCATGTCTACATCCCAGTTCAACCCTAACCCTAGCTTCATGTCCACATCCTGGTTCAACCCTAACCCTAGCTTCATGTCTACAACCTGGTTCAACTCTAACCCTAACCCTAGCTTCATGTCCAAATCCCAGTTCAACCCTAACCCTAACTTCATGTCCACATCCCAGTTCAACCCTAACCCTAGCTTCATGTCCACATCCTGGTTCAACTCTAACCCTAGCTTCATGTCCACATCCCAGTTCAACCCTAACCCTAGTTTCATGTCCACATCCCAGTTCAACCCTACTCCTAGCTTCATGTCCACATCCTGGTTCAACCCTAACCCAGCTTCATGTCCACATCCTGGTTCAACCCTACGCCTAGCTTCATGTCCACATCCTGATACAACCCTAACCCTAGCTTCATGTCCACATCCCAGTTCAACCCTACCCCTAGCTTCATGTCCACATCCCGGTTCAACCCTAACCCTAGCTTCATGTCCACATCCTGGTTCAACCCTAACCCTAGCTTCATGTCCACATCCTGGTTCAACCCTACCCCTAGCTTGAACCGGGATGTGGACATGAAGCTAGTGTTAGGGTTGAACATGGATGTGGACATGAAGCTAGGGTTGAACTGAAAGCTCAGTTGTCCTGAGTCTGCACAACTCTGCGTGGACCTAGGATCAAGAGAGACGCTCAAGTGTTTTAGTACTATATCTCTTGACACAATGATGAAAATAATCATGGCCTCTAAACCTTCAAGCTGCTTACTGGACCCTATTCCAACTAAACTACTGAAAGAGCTGCTTCCTGTGCTTGGCCCTCCTATGTTGAACATAATAAACGGCTCTCTATCCACCGGATGTGTACCAAACTCACTAAAAGTGGCAGTAATAAAGCCTCTCTTGAAAAAGCCAAACCTTGACCCAGAAAATATAAAAAACTATCGGCCTATATCGAATCTTCCATTCCTCTCAAAAATCTTAGAAAAGGCTGTTGCTCAGCAACTCACTGCCTTCCTGAAGACAAACAATGTATATGAAATGCTTCAGTCTGGTTTTAGACCCCATCATAGCACTGAGACGGCACTTGTGAAGGTGGTAAATGACATTTTAATGGCATCGGACCGAGGCTCTGCATCTGTCCTCGTGCTCCTAGACCTTAGTGCTGCTTTTGATACCATCGATCACCACATTCTTTTGGAGAGATTGGAAACCCAAATTGGTCTACACGGTCAAGTTCTGGCCTGGTTTAGATCTTATCTGTCGGAAAGATATCAGTTTGTCTCTGTGGATGGTTTGTCCTCTGACAAATCAACTGTAAATTTCGGTGTTCCTCAAGGTTCCGTTTTAGGACCGCTGTTGTTTTCACTATATATTTTACCTCTTGGGGATGTTATTCGAAAACATAATGTTAACTTTCACTGCTATGCGGATGATACACAGCTGTACATTTCAATGAAACATGGTGAAGCCCCAAAATTGCCCTCGCTAGAAGCATGTGTTTCAGACATAAGGAAGTGGATGGCAGCAAACTTTCTACTTTTAAACTCGGATAAAACAGAGATGCTTGTTCTAGGTCCCAAGAAACAAAGAGATCTTCTGTTGAATCTGACAATTAATCTTAATGGTTGTACAGTCATCTCAAATAAAACTGTGAAGGACCTCGGCGTTACTCTGGACCCTGATCTCTCTTTTGAAGAACATATCAAGACCATTTCAAGGACAGCTTTTTTCCATCTACGTAACATTGCAAAAATCAGAAACTTTCTGTCCAAAAATGATGCAGAAAAATTAATCCATGCTTTTGTCACTTCTAGGTTAGACTACTGCAATGCTCTACTTTCCGGCTACCCGGATAAAGCACTAAATAAACTTCAGTTAGTGCTAAATACGGCTGCTAGAATCCTGACTAGAACCAAAAAATTTGATCATATTACTCCAGTGCTAGCCTCCCTACACTGGCTTCCTGTCAAAGCAAGGGCTGATTTCAAGGTTTTACTGCTAACCTACAAAGCATTGCATGGGCTTGCTCCTACCTATCTCTCTGATTTGGTCCTGCCGTACATACCTACACGTACGCTACGGTCACAAGACGCAGGCCTCCTAATTGTCCCTAGAATTTCTAAGCAAACAGCTGGAGGCAGGGCTTTCTCCTATAGAGCTCCATTTTTATGGAACGGTCTGCCTACCCATGTCAGAGACGCAAACTCGGTCTCAACCTTTAAGTCTTTACTGAAGACTCATCTCTTCAGTGGGTCATATGATTGAGTGTAGTCTGGCCCAGGAGTGGGAAGGTGAACGGAAAGGCTCTGGAGCAACGAACCACCCTTGCTGTCTCTGCCTGGCCGGTTCCCCTCTTTCCACTGGGATTCTCTGCCTCTAACCCTATTACAGGGGCTGAGTCACTGGCTTGCTGGGGCTCTCTCATGCCGTCCCTGAGGGGTGCGTCACCTGAGTGGGTTGATTCACTGATGTGGTCATCCTGTCTGGGTTGGCGCCCCCCTTGGGTTGTGCCGTGGCGGAGATCTTTGCGGGCTATACTCAGCTTTGTCTCAGGATGGTAAGTTGGTGGTTGAAGATATCCCTCCAGTGGTGTGGGGGCTGTGCTTTGGCATAGTGGGTGGGGTTATATCCTTCCTGTTTGGCCCTGTCCGGGGTGTCCTCGGGTGGGGCCACAGTGTCTCCTGACCCCTCCTGTCTCAGCCTTCAGTATTTATGCTGCAGTAGTTTATGTCGGGGGGCTGGGGTCAGTTTGTTATATCTGGAGTACTTCTCCTGTCCAATTCGGTGTCCTGTGTGAATCTAAGTGTGCGTTCTCTAATTCTCTCCTTCTCTCTCTCGGAGGACCTGAGCCCTAGGACCATGCCCCAGGACTACCTGACATGATGACTCCTTGCTGTCCCCAGTCCACCTGGCCGTGCTGCTGCTCCAGTTTCAACTGAACCGCGGCCCTAGGACCATGCCCCAGGACTACTTGACATGATGACTCCTTGCTGTCCCCAGTCCACCTGGCCGTGCTGCTGCTCCAGTTTCAACTGTTCTGCCTTATTATTATTCGACCATGCTGGTCATTTATGAACATTTGAACATCTTGGCCATGTTCTGTTATAATCTCTACCCGGCACAGCCAGAAGAGGACTGGCCACCCCACATAGCCTGGTTCCTCTCTAGGTTTCTTCCTAGGTTTTGGCTTTTCTAGGGAGTTTTTCCTAGCCACCGTGCTTCTACACCTGCATTGCTTGCTGTTTGGGGTTTTAGGCTGGGTTTCTGTACAGCACTTTGAGATATCAGCTGATGTACGAAGGGCTATATAAATAAATTTGATTTGATTTGATTTTGATGTCCACATCCTGGTTCAACCCTAACCCTAGCTTCATGTCCACATCCTGGTTCAACCCTAACCCTAGCTTCATGTCCACATCCTGGTTCAACCCTACCCCTAGCTTCATGTCCACATCCTGGTTCAACCCTAACCCTAGCTTCATGTCCACATCCTGGTTCAACCCTAACCCTAGCTTCATGTCCACATCCTGGTTCAACTCTAACCCTAGCTTCATGTCCACATCCTGGTTCAACTCTAACCCTAGCTTCATGTCCACATCCTGGTTCAACCCTAACCCTAGCTTCATGTCCACATCCCAGTTCAACACTAACCCTAGCTTCATGTCCACATCCATGTTCAACCCTAACACTAGCTTCATGTCCACATCCCGGTTCAACCCTAACCCTTGCTTCATGTCCACATCCCGGTTCAACCCTAACCCTTGCTTCATGTCCACATCCTGGTACAACCCTAACCCCAGCTTCATGTCCACATCCCGGTTCAACCCTAACCCTAACTTCATGTCCACATCCTGGTTCAACCCTAACCCTAGCTTCATGTCCACATTCCAGTTCAACCCTAACTCTAGCTTCATGTCCACATCCTGGTTCAACCCTACCCCTAGCTTCATGTCCACATAATGGTTCAACCCTAACCATAGCTCCATGTCTACATCCTGGTTCTACTCTAACCCTAACCTTAGCTTCATGTCTACATCCCAGTTCAACCCTAACCCTAGCTTCATGTCCACATCCTGGTTCAACCCTAACCCTAGCTTCATGTCTACAACCTGGTTCAACTCTAACCCTAACCCTAGCTTCATGTCCAAATCCCAGTTCAACCCTAACCCTAACTTCATGTCCACATCCCAGTTCAACCCTAACCCTAGCTTCATGTCCACATCCTGGTTCAACTCTAACCCTAGCTTCATGTCCACATCCCAGTTCAACCCTAACCCTAGTTTCATGTCCACATCCCAGTTCAACCCTACTCCTAGCTTCATGTCCACATCCTGGTTCAACCCTAACCCAGCTTCATGTCCACATCCTGGTTCAACCCTACGCCTAGCTTCATGTCCACATCCTGATACAACCCTAACCCTAGCTTCATGTCCACATCCCAGTTCAACCCTAACCCTAGCTGCATGTCCACATCCCGGTACAACGCTAACCCTAGCTTCATGTCCAAACCCCAGTTCAACCCTAACCCTAGCTTCATGTCCACATCCTGGTTCAACCCTAACCCTAGCTTCATGTCCACATTCCAGTTCAACCCTAACTCTAGCTTCATGTCCACATCCTGGTTCAACCCTACCCCTAGCGTCATGTCCACATCATGGTTCAACCCTAACCATAGCTCCATGTCTACATCCTGGTTCTACTCTAACCCTAACCTTAGCTTCATGTCTACATCCCAGTTCAACCCTAACCCTAGCTTCATGTCCACATCCTGGTTCAACCCTAACCCTAGCTGCATGTCCACATCCCAGTTCAACGCTAACCCTAGCTTCATGTCCACATCATGGTTCAACCCTAACCATAGCTCCATGTCGACATCCTGGTTCTACTCTAACCATAACCTTAGCTTCATGTCTACATCCTGGCTCAAACCTAACCCTAGCTTCTTGTCCACATCCTGGTTCAACCCTAACCCTAGCTGCATATCACATCCCGGTTCAACGCTAACCCTAGCTTCATGTCCACACCCCAGTTCAACCCTAACCCTAGCTTCATGTCCACATCCCGGTTCAACCCTAACACTAGCTTCATGTCCACATCCCGGTTCAACCCTAACCCTAGCTTCATGTCCACATCCCAGTTCAACCCTAACCCTTGCTTCATGTCCACATCCCAGTTCAACCCTACCCCTAGCTTCATGTCCACATCCTGGTTCAACCCTAACCCTAGCTTCATGTCCACATTCCAGTTCAACCCTAACTCTAGCTTCATGTCCACATCCTGGTTCAACCCTACCCCTAGCTTCATGTCCACATAATGGTTCAACCCTAACCATAGCTCCATGTCTACATCCTGGTTCTACTCTAACCCTAACCTTAGCTTCATGTCTACATCCCAGTTCAACCCTAACCCTAGCTTCATGTCCACATCCTGGTTCAACCCTAACCCTAGCTGCATGTCCACATCCCGGTTCAACGCTAACCCTAGCTTCATGTCCACACCCCAGTTCAACCCTAACTCTAGCTTCATGTCCACATCATGGTTCAACCCTAACCCTAGCTTCATGTCTACAACCTGGTTCAACTCTAACCCTAACCCTAGCTTCATGTCCAAATCCCAGTTCAACCCTAACCCTAGCTTCATGTCCACATCCCAGTTCAACCCTAACTCTAGCTTCATGTCCACATCCCGGTTCAACGCTAACCCTATCTTCATGTCCACATCCCGGTTCAACGCTAACCCTATCTTCATGTCCACATCCTTGTTCAACCCTAACACTAGCTTCATGTCCACATCCCGGTTCAACCCTAACCCTAGCTTCATGTCCACATCCCAATTCAACCCTAACCCTTGCTTCATGTCCACATTCCAGTTCAACCCTAACCCTAGCTTCATGTCTACATCCCGGTTCAACCCTAACCCTAGCTTCATGTCCACATCCTGGTTCAACCCTACCCCTAGCTTCATGTCCACATCCTGGTACAACCCTAACCCTAGCTTCATGTCTACATCCCAGTTCAACCCTAACCCTAGCTTCATGTCCACATCCCAGTTCAACTCTAACCCTAGCTACATGTCCACATCCTGGTTCAACCCTAACCCTAGCTTCATGTCCACATCCTGGTTCAACCCTACCCCTAGCTTCATGTCCACATCCTGGTACAACCCTAACCCTAGCTTCATGTCTACATCCCAGTTCAACCCTAACCCTAGCTTCATGTCCACATCCTGGTTCAACTCTAACCCTAGCTTCATGTCCACATCCTGGTTCAACTCTAACCCTAGCTTCATGTCCACATCCTGGTTCAACCCTACCCCTAGCTTCATGTCCACATCCTGGTACAACCCTAAACCTAGCTTCATGTCTACATCCCAGTTCAACCCTAACCCTAGCTTCATGTCCACATCCTGGTTCAACTCTAACCCTAGCTTCATGTCCACATCCTGGTTCAACCCTAACCCTAGCTTCATGTCCACATCCCGGTTCAACCCTAACCCCAGCTTCATGTCCACATCCCGGTTCAACCCTAACCCTAACTTCATGTCCACATCCTGGTTCAACCCTAACCCTAGCTTCATGTCCACATCCTGGTTCAACTCTAACCCTAGTTTCATGTCCACATCCTGGTTCAACCCTACCCCTAGCTTCATGTCCACATCCTGGTTCAACCCTACCCCTAGCTTCATGTCCACATCCTGGTTCAACTCTAACCCCTGCTTCATGTCCACATCCCAGTTCAACCCTACCCTAGCTTCATGTCCACATCCTGGTTCAACCCTACCCCTAGCTTCATGTCCACATCCTGGTTCAACTCTAACCCCTGCTTCATGTCCACATCCCAGTTCAACCCTACCCCTAGCTTCATGTCCACATCCTGGTTCAACCCTACCCCTAGCTTCATGTCCACATCCTAGTTCAACCCTACCCCTAGCTTCATGTCCACATCCTGGTTCAACCCTAACCCTTGCTTCATGTCCACATCCTGGTTCAACCCTAACCCTCGCTTCATGTCCACATCCTGGTTCAACCCTAACCCTTGCCTCAACCCTAGCCAGACAAACATTTATATTGTGGTTTCCAACTTAATAACAGTCCCTATGGACCATTGTTTTAAGGATAATAACTTTACATTTGCCCTTTATTTTAAGTATATAACTCTACCTTCCAATGGCCCGTATACAAATAACCCATCACTTGCCTAAATAGTAGGTATGTTTTCGGTCAGGCATTTTGCTTTTTTGTGACACCGGGGAATGGAATGTAAAAATAAATACTGTGTCTCTGAAATAGTATGGTACTTTAGTTATGTGATAGAATTGTCTAAGCTTTGACCGCTATATTTGAATTCTGACACACATAATGGGACAATGTTAGCTTGCACCATACTGTACGTCTGCAGTGTGAGTAATCCCCAGTTTGAATTTGAACTGACAAACACTGACAATCTGTCCTCTCCTGAGAAATGGGAGGGATATAAAGGATACATAAATGGGATAAGACCATGATTAGCATCTCAACATCTAGTAAATATGTAGATTGGCCAAGCAGCAGCCAGTGGGTGAGTTCTACACTACCTACCTTTTGTAAAAGATTCTAAGGGATGATCAGACAAAGTCTTGTCACATTCCTTATAAACACAATTCATTGGTCTTTTTTGATCTTTTTTTACCCCTTTTTCTCCCCAATTGGTAGTTACAGTCTTGTCTCATCACTGCAACTCCCATACGGACTTGGGAGAGGCGAAGGTTGGGAGCCAAGCATCCTCCGAAACACAACCCAACCAAGCCGCACTGCTTCTTGACACAATGCCCATTTAACCTGGAAGCCAGCTGCACCAATGTGTCAGAGGAAACACTATACACTTGGTGACCGTGTCAGCATGCACTGCGCCCGGCCTGCCACAGGAGTTGCTAGTGTGCAATGGGACAAGGACATCCCTGCCGGCCAAACCCTCCCTTAACCCGGACAACGCTGGGCCAATTGACGCCACCCCGTGGGTCTCCCGGTCACCTGCAACAGATACCCAGAGTCTCTAGTGGCACAGCTGGCACTGCGATACAGTGCCTTAGACCACTACGCCACTCGGGAGGCCCCACGATTTATTGGTCTGAAGAAGAATTGTTGCAGTTAGTTAGGGAGAGAGGTGGAGAGGTAGACAGACACAGGCACTGCTGTAGCAGGAGGACGTGAGGCCCTGACATGCCTATCAAGAGACAAGCAGACCGTGACTAATTAGTTTAGCGACAACCGCCTGTTTAAGTCAAAATATATTGATGCTTCAGTAGACTCAGGTGTTTGCAAAGTACATAAGTAATTATTGCATTTTTCTTGCCTGGCCTTACTAACACAACATTTTCTCAGTAATTGTGCATACATCCTTACAGTTCAGTATAATTATGTTCACGGATGGATAAGGAAGGAAGTATAGTAATTCATTTCAATTCCAGCATTTTTCCACTTCCAGCATTTTGCAAATTGGTACCTACTATGATTACCTACAGTAACTTCCATACTGTACGTGCATCACAATGCTTGTCTGTTGAACACATCTGATGGTGGTGATGGAGAAGGGACAATGAAAAGCTTTCAAGGAAACCACCCACATTTCTGATGGACATATCTGCTGCTCATGGCACTCTATTCTGCACAACCAAACATCTCTTTTCCGACTAGGAACAGGCTATTCTCTCTGCCTTCTTACTGTAAGTCATGCACAACACTTTACACACCAAAGAACAGTACAGGATTTGTTGAGCATTAGTATCTGGGGAGAAGTGTTCCTGTCAACTGCCAGACTCTGCCCTGAGAGGATCAAATTAGCCCGTCTCGTCATTGACAAGCTGTTCCCTATGCACATCTCCTTACACCGTTACCCAGGACCCAGTCCAGGACTGATAAGCTGTATGTCTGTCAGAGGACTCACACACAATAGGGAAAAGCATATATTATATGGAACATATTTTGCATTATACCTGATATCAAATCTGAGTTCACTTAGAATATTATACACACGATGACAAAATCTGAAATAAAACATATTACTTTTCTGCTTTGTTGATGCATAATGGAGTTTAACACCAAATTCTTAATACTGAGAGAGGGGAAATATGCATGTTTTGACAGAAAATGTGAGAATAGAATACAGGTATGGATATGACTCATATTCATCACTCTATCCTGGAAATATGACATCACTGTGTTTGCTCAGTTGTATTTTTTTTATAGCTAACCCAGCACTCAATTATAGTTCTATGGTTTACATGAATGATTCAAAATATACATGAGAGCCTTGATTCAGCTAGATGTGAAGCACTCAGATTTACAACAGAAGAGAGGAGCTCACCATGCCAGTTTTGAGAGCTGAGAGTGTTTTTATTGTGATGAAATATACATGACTCTATTCTCATGGCTGCATGTTATACTATGTCACCTGGAATATCCTCATGCAGACAGAAATGTGCAGGCAAAGTCGGAATTTATTGAATCATGTTAGTCTTCAAATTTGTAAGAATTTTTCAAGGTTGACATGCAGTACTGAAACTAGTACAATGTGCACTTAAACATTAGATCAGTTTGGGAGGTTTTGTGTGAAAAAAAGTGTGCAGCCAATTCGTTCCATTTTAGCATTATTCATTATGCACAATACTGTACAGTGCATTTGGAAAGTATTCAGACCACTTGACTTTTTCCTCATTTTGTTATGTTGCAGCCTTATTCTGAAAAAGATTTTTTGAAATCCTTAATCGATCTACAAACAATACCCAATAATGAGAAAAAAAGAAAATAAAAAAATTATATATATATTTTAAGTATCACATTTACATAGGTATTTAGACCCTTTACTCAGTACATTGTTGAAGCACCTTTGGCAGCGATTACAGCCTTGAGTCTTCTTGGGTATGACGCTAGAAGCTAGTCACACTTGTATTTGAGGAATTTCTCCCATTCTTCTCTGCAGATCCTCTCTAGCTCTGTCAGGTTGGATGGGGAGCGTCGCTGCACAGCTATGTTCAGGTATATCCAGAGATGTTCGATCAAGTTTTAGTCCGGGCTCTGGCTGGCCAACCCAAGGACATTCAGAGACTTGTCCCAAAGCCACTCCTACGTTGTCTTGGCTGTGTGCTGTTGGAAGGTGAAACTTTGCCCCAGTCTGAAGTCCTGAGCGCTCTGGAGCAGATTATCATATAGGATCCCTCTGTACAGTACTTTGCTCCGTTCATCTTTCCCTCGATCCTGAATAGCAGGATACTGCCACCACCATGCTTCACCGTAGGTATGGTGCCAGGTTTCCTCCAGACGTGACGATTGGCATTCAGGTCAAAGAGTTCCATCTTGGTTTCATCAGACCAGAGAATATTGTTTCTCATGGTCTGAGAGTCTTTAGGTTCCCTTTGGCAAACTCCAGCGGGCTGTCATGTGCCTTTTACTGAGGAGTGGTTTCCGTCTGGCCACTCTACCATAAAGACCTGATTGATGGAGTACTGCAGAGATGGTTGTCCTTCTGGAAGGTTCTCCGTCTGCACAGAGGAACTCTGGAGCTTAGTTAGAGTGACTATTGGATTCTTGGTCACCTCCCTGACCAGGGCTCTTCTTCCCCGATTGCTCAGTTTGGCTGGACGGCCAGCCAAACTTGGGGTTTCCACATTTCTTACATCAAATCAAAGTTTATTTGCCACATGCGCCAAATTACAGTGAAATGCTTACTTACAGGCTCTAACCAACAGTGCAAAAAAGGTATTAGGTGAACAATAGGTAAGTAAAGAAATAAAAACAACAATAAAAAGACAGTGAAAAATAACAGTAGCGAGGCTATATACAGTAGCGAGGCTATATACAGTAGCAAGGCTATAAAAGTAGTGAGGCTACATACAGACACTGGTTGGTCGGGCCAACTGAGGTAGTATGTACATGAATGTACAGTTAAAGTGGCTATGCATATATGATAAACAGAGAGTAGCAGCAGCGTAAAAGAAGGGTTGGGGGGGGGCACACAACGCAAATAGTCCGGGTTGCCATTTGATTACCTGTTCAGGAGTCTTATGGCTATGGGGTAAAAACTGTTGAGAAGCCTTTTATTCCTAGACTTGGCACTCCTGTACCGCTTGCCATGCGGTAGTAGAGAGAACAGTCTAGGATGGGGTGGCTGGGGTCTTTGACAATTTTTAGGGCCTTCCTGTCACACCGCCTGGTACAGAGGTCCTGGATGGCAGGCAGCTTAGCCCCAGTAATGTACCGGGCCGTACGCAGTACCCTCTGTAGTGCCTTGCGGTCGGAGGCCGAGCAATTGCCGTACCAGGCAGTGATGCAACACAGTCAGGATGCTCTCAATGGTGCAGCTGTAGAACCTTTTGAGGATCTGAGGACCCATGCCAAATCTTTTTAGTTTCCTGAGGGGGAATAGACTTTGTCGTGCCCTCTTCATGACTGTCTTGGTGTGTTTGGACCATTCTAGTTTGTTGGTGGTGTGGACACCAAGGAACTTGAAGCTCTCAAACTGCTCCACTACAGCCCTGTTGATGAGAATGGGGGCGTGCTCACTCCTTCTTTTCCTGTAGTCCACAATCATCTCCTTAGTCTTGGTTACGTTGAGGGATAGGTTGTTATTCTGGCACCACCCGGCCAGGTCTCTGACCTCCTCCCTATAGGCTGTCTCGTCGTACATTTAAGAATGATGGAGGCCACTGTGATCTTAGAGACCTTGAATGCAGCAGACATTTTTTGGTACCCTTCCCCAGATCTTTGAGCTCTACGGACAATTCCTTCGACCTCATGGCTTGGTTTTTGCTCTGACATGCACTGTCAACTGTGGGACCTTATATAGACAGGTGTGTGCCTTTTCAAATCATGTCCAATCAATTGAATTTACCACAGGTGGAGTTCAAGTTGTAGAAACACCTCAAAGACGATCAATGGAAACAGGATGCACCTGAGCTTAATTTTGAGTCTCATAGCAAAGGGTCTGAATACTTATGTAAATAAGATATTTCTGTTGTTTTTTTAAACATTTACAAAAATTTATAAAAACCTGTTTTCGCTTTGTCATTATGGGATATTTTCTGGAGATTGATGAGGAAAATGTTTTATTTCATCCATTTTAAAATAAATCTGCAACGTAACAAAATGTGGAAAAAGTAAAGGTGTCTTTCTGAATGCACTGTATATGCCTGTAACATTTAGTCAACCCTACTACCCCTTCTTCTGAGATCAGTCCTGACAAGAGTCAGTGTTTCTCGAAACACAGTCCTGAGAGTTTGCCCATTGGTGTGTATAACTAGTTTTTCCTGTGGAGGGTTGGTATAAAATTGCAGACTGCTCGTTATGCTAGTGCCCCCAAGATGTCACGCCAATTATTTGTCTCTGTGGGAGCAGCCTATTTGTGGAGACTTTTCTTAAAATAAGAACAGGAAGTCACAGCCTCTCTGTATCCCCCCCTGTTCCTGAGTGGACCGATAGGCAGACCATGCTTCATCTCTCACTGTGGGCCCTGTAGGTCAGCCTACCAGAGCAATGGCATGGTTATGACATCGCAGCCCACGTGAACCACAACCTATTTGTTCCATTCTCACCCACTGAAGAGTCATACTTCAGTCACTGAGCTTCTCTGCTGCTCCATTTTGGCCATTTTCAGACAGATCTTTTACCACATAACCTACTCAAGGCTCTGTCAAATATCAAGCCTCCCAATCATCTGCCAGTGGGTAGATTTGATTTGAAACAAATTTGGCATGTCCTCAGTTGACTGTCCCTGTACTGGAGCTTAGCATGTAGTTGCAAGGATTCTGCAGCCTCCCACAGTGTCATCCCTTTACCTGAGACCTGTAGTAGCTGATGGCCTCCATATGATAAAATCTGTAGTTTATAGTACTGTAGTTTATGCGACACTCGCCACAATATACAGCCATGATCCCCTATATTTAACTTTAAGACAGGAGCATATTAAGAAGGTTGCAAGTTCAAACCCCCGAGCTGACAAGGTACAAATCTGTCATTCTGCCCCTGAACAGGCAGTTAACCCACTGTTCCTACGCCGTCATTGAAAATAAGAATTTGTTCTTAACTGACTTGCCTGGTTAAATAAAGGTAAAATAAAAAATAAATAAAAATAAAAAAGAGGGGTAGACAAGGTAAGATACTTGATTAATAGACAGAAATGGGAAGCAGTTGGATGCCATAAGCAGCTGACAAGAGGATGTTAGGTGGGGGAGAGAAATGTTGCCATGGAATCTCACATAATGATCAGTCAATGGTGATGGAAAGAGAGAGACAGGCGGATAGGAGAGGAATGAGAGAGTCAGTTGGCATCAGAGGAGGCTGGTGGGAGGAGCTATAGGAGGACAGGCTCATTGTAATGGCTAGAATGGAATAAATGGAACAGAGTCAAACATGTGGTTGCCATATGTTCGATGTGTTTTATATCGCTCCATTTATTCCATTCCATCCAATCCGCCTATAGCTCCTCCCACCAGCCTCGTCTGAATGGCATGTCAGATAAAGCAATGAAGGAGAAAAAAGGGAACTGGAGAAGGCTGCAGGGGGTAGAGTGCAGTTGAGAGGGGAGCATGCACAAGAGACAGAATTCCAGTGAGAAAGGGAGAGGAATTCAAGTGAACAAATGATTATGCAAGAGATTGGTCGACAGGAAGAGACACATAAAAGAAGGAAAGGGGCCATGGAGGCTGGAGAGCCGTAAGCCCACACCGGTCCTAAACAACTCTATAATCTGGCTTTCACTGATTGCTCTTCAGATCAGAGTGGGACTCTTTTAACCTAATTAAACAGGCCTCATGTTTCATAAGGACGGGCAGTCACGGGTAGTGAGGCATGGTAACTGACAGGCATATACACTCTCAATCTCACAAGCATGCAGGTTATTCTCTCTTTGCCTGTCATAAAGAGATATTGAGTATCTACAAACAATTCTCAGAATGCTTCCAAGAAATGATGTACCAACATTTCTGTGAAATAGAGATTTAGCCTTGCCATGTCTCCAAGGATTAGTGCTTTTTACTATCACTCATGTCTGTGTTATCTTTTTTCCATCTGTCCCTGTGGTCTTCTTTATGTTTGGGCTGACCTGTAGTTACAGTAAGTACCTAGAGCTGGTCTGTCTCAGTTTGACCCAGCAGCCAATGGTTCTATCTAAAAACAACATCAGTGCTGTAATCCTGGCACCACTGAGCCAGTACCACAGATGGCTCTGTGAAGCCAGCTCCAACATCTACTGGCCTTATTCATGTTGGACAAAAGAAATGGGGAGAAAGTATTTTTTGACATTTCTGAATGTGTTATTCAAAGCTTTAGTAGCAAAAGGCAAAAATCATATTTTTCTATACAGTACCAGTAAAGAGTTCGAACACACCTACTCATTCAAGGGTTTTTCCTTATTTTTCCTATTTTCTACATTGTAGTATAATAGTGAAGACATCAAAACTATGAAATAACTGATTCCCACCAGTCCATTGCTTGTGTTTCTTGGCCCAAGCGAGTCTATTCTTATTATAGGTGTCCTTTGGTAGTGGTTTCTTTGAAGCAATTCGACCATGATGGCCTGATTCACTCAGTCTCCTCTGAACAGTTGATGTTGAGATGTGTCCGTTACTTGAACTCTGTGTTTATTTGTATTGTATTTATTTGGGCTGCAATCTGAGGTGGCGTTTACTCTAATGGGCTTATCCTCTGTATCAGAGGTAACTCTGGGTCTTTCTTTCCTGTGGCGGTCCTCATGAGAGACAGTTTCATCACAGTGCTTGATGGTTGAAGAAATGTGCAAAGTTCTTGAAATGTTCTGGATGTCTTAAAGTAAGGATGCTGCCATTTCTCTTTGCTTATTTGAGCTGTTCTTGCCATAATATAGACTTGGTCTTTGACCAAATAGAGCTACCTTCTGTATACCACCCCTACCTTGTCACAGCACAACTGATTGGCTCAAATGCATTAAGGAAAGTAATTCCACAAATTAACTTTTAACAAGGCACACCTGTTAATTGAAATGCATTCCAGGTGGCTACCTCATGAAGCTGGTCGTAAGAATGCCAAGAGTGTGCAAAGCTGTCATCAAGGCAAAGGGTGGCTCCTTTGAAGAATCTCAAATCTCAAATATATTTTGATTTGTTTAACACTCTTTTGGTTACCACATAATTCAATATGTGTTATTTCATAGTGTTGATGTCTTCACTATTATTCTACCATGTAGAAAATAGTAAAAATAAAGAAAAACCCTGGAATGAGTAAAGGCCAATAACAAAGAGACATCCAAACCTCTGTGCCAATAACAGTTTTCGGTTTTCCCCTCCCCACTCAGACCACTCACAGGCGGCCCTAGCTAAATTCTTGCTTGGGAAATAGTTTTTGGCCAAAAAACTATTTTTGCCCATTTTAATGGAAATCTATTACAATTTGGTACTTAATTGTTACCCAGAAATTATTTGACAGTGATATAAAAACAGATGCATTGGGCCTTTAAATTTGATTTTGTCCCAGATACAGAAAAAGCTACTCTCTCCATCCATTAGCTAATTGTAAAATGGTTGCTCTGCAACAAGATGTGTATCAGAGTAATGAGTGTGTGGTGGGGGAGGTCAGACAGACTGCTTTATCACTGTCTCCATAGACATAGTGTTGTGGTTTGCTTGCTTTTATTTATGTTCTCTCCTTATACACATCAACCTTAATCCTAACTGATGTACAAAACTTTACACACAATTCATTGCATTAATTGCCACATCAATCATTTGACAAAACATCTAAATATCAACAGCCTAAACCGAAAACAAAGCAATCCATCATGAAAAGTAAAATCATCAATCATACAGTGAGTGAAGGAGACATTAGCCTTTTATGCTTACACAGCCTGAATAAGTGGAGAGGAGTTAATTTTGGGTAAAATATTGATCTCCTCATAGGGGCTACCTTTAAGTTTAAAGTAGATATATTTTTATTTGTTTTACTTTGTTGTCAAAACCTCCCATTGTTTCTAGTCTTTCTTGTTGACAAGAACCAAAACACAATAAATGATGCACACACTGATTGATGCTCCTAACAATGATGGAGTTTAATTTTCTTCACATTGTTAGTTCCAACTATTGGCTGGTCTTCCTCGAGCAAGCTTTTGTCAATTAAACCCCATCCAATGTATAGTGTCTCATTACGCCTATAGGCCTACTATGCCAGTCTGAATTAATTTACATTGCTGCTCCTACGAGGGGCTAAATCTCTCCTAAAGACTCATACCATCCTCTCTGAAGAGACCCGCTTATCCGCATCATATAAAAGGCAGGATATATTAAAAATAATATATTTTATTGTCTCATACTGCATACAAGATAGGTGCAGTGAAATATGTTGTTTTACAGGGTAAGCCAGAGTAGTACAATGCCCTGGAGCAAATTAGGGTTAAGTACCTTGCTCAAGGGCACATGGACAGATTTTCACCTTGTCTGTTTGGGTATTTGAAGCATCGGTTACTGGCCCAACACTCTAACCGCTTGAACAGAGGCACAGCATGACTGCAAGGTGATTCTCTAGTCTTCCCCATTATTCTTCATCCTCCTGTCTCCCACACTCAGCTCTCTGCTCTTCATTCTGCAGATACTGTATCTGACCTCAAACAGTCGACCTGCACCTGCAGGGCCTAACAGGGAGGGGGACAACCCAACTGAGATTGATGAGCAATTGCAGCCCCGACCGACCAGCTCCCCTGCGGGAGACATCACAGCCATGGTGAGTGGGCCTGATCTCCGGGTGATACTTGTTCCAGTCGAGACAGCGGGGAAGAAGCTGTGCATTTCCGATCTATTCCTATTTCTTCTTCCTTTGTATATGCATAATCAGAAACTCAGCAGGGGCACCAGGGGCGTGGGTGCATAGAGGACTCCATAACCTGAGTCCTCTCCACAATCATCTTTGTGCTGGGGTGGCCGCTTCCGCTCTGCTTAAAGCCCTGCATCATTTACTCTCATGCGGCTCTTTGCACCTATTTGTGCCCACAGGGAGCAGGAAGCCATAGACAATGGCTGAGAAAATGAGTATAATGGTCCCCATTTCAGGGAAGAACACATTACTGCAGAGAACCTCATTATTGATATGCAGCATTACGTGCAGTCCTCCGTTCTGGTTTCAGTAGTTAGCGTTAGCCTCTCCTGCAGAATGCAAAGGGATGATGGGTTGTTTTTCGTAGGATGTGTGTGCAGCTTAACCTAATACTCAACGCCGCCATCTGCTCCATACATTATATAGCATTGTATAATACTATATAATTATAATTCCTCACATAATACATAATACTATATTGCTAACATAACTTGCATGAACATGTAATAGGTTAATACTACACACTGAGCCGTGTTTAAAATTACCTTTTAAAATCATTTCTCTTCCAATGATGTCTTGAAAAACCCTTTACGTAACTGTGTTTGATTGAGTTGTGTTGTGATGAATTTGATGTGTGTTTTCTGTCAAAACAACATATTTATGTATCCATGCATTTCGAGGCCAAACTTTGACTGGATATAAATGACAGTGTAGTCAGAGGCAGACAGATTGTTCTCATTTTCAATCTCAGTTGCATAATTTCACAAATCTATTAGAGTATGCTCTCATTTTATAGTGTTATGATATGGGGGGGGGGGTACTTTAGTGTGAGACACATAGATGGACAATATACTACACTTCCAAACCTCTTCCCCAGGGGCAGCAGCAATAAGTTTAGGTGATGTGCTCTGCCAGGAAGCCTTCATCATTCTCAGGTGTGAGCGATCAGATGGTTGTCTCTTTCAGGGAGAGAGAGGAGGCCAGAAGGCTCTCGGCTGACCTTTGTTTGTTTCTTTGTCTTAGTTAACCACTTTAGTTGGGCACGTCTTTTTTTTTTTTTTTGTACATATTAATTTTGTCACCATGAACATTATGAAAATTTGTTTGGACTGGCCGAACAGAAGTTTTGTTTCCTGGGCACTTGTTCATACAGCACAGTCCTCATATGCTGATTTCTGACATAGATGCATACATTAAATCAAGTAACAGATCAGTTAAGTAGGCCTAAGACCCCTAGCCATAATCAGTGCAGCAATATCAGTATAGTTATTGGTTTCGTAACAATAGGTTTTTTATCATTTTGAATCAATCTACATACACAGCATATAGAAATGAACCACATGGCTACATAGCAGCCTCAATATTGCTTGTTGCCTCTGCACAGCAAATCATAGTTTTGTCAGTTCTCTAGTATCTTTCGTCACTATCTCTCGTCGTACTTTAGAATTGTAGGATGAAAGAATGCTGTATGTGAGTTTGTCTGTCTGCCCTGCAGGCTAGAGTGGAAGGTTTCACATCATTTTCTATTTTCAGACATGTGGCATTCCATAACAGATTTACAACAGAGTCGTGCAAGTTTAGTGACTATGTCATACCAGAGGTGTAAAGTAACGAATTACAGCAAGTCTAGTTACTGTAATTTTAAGAGTACTTTTTTTGTGTTTTTCAGTCAGTCATTTTACTTCTACTTTATTAAATATGAATGTAAGTAACAGTACTTGTACTTGAGTTGGATATTACAGTACAGTCCATAGCTGATTTAAAGAGGGTCGTAAAGAGGGTCATTCGCCATTGAAGATTCATACCATAAGGAGCCACGCATGTTACGCACAGGATTATTTTGGTAAAGCGCATCTTCAGCTGTTTATATATCAATCAGTATGGCGACTTGTCACGTT
>NW_027009777.1:0-2500 GCF_036934945.1 Oncorhynchus masou masou
CTGTCGGAGACCATCTCTGTCGGCCCCATTTAACTTGGCAAAGCAAGTATTCCTGGTCGTAATGATGGTGAGGCGACCATCTCTGTCGGAGACCATCTCTGTCGGACCCATTTCACTTGGCAAAGCAAGTATTCCTGGTCGCAATGATGGTGAGGCGAATTATCTCTGTCGGACACCATCTCTGTCGGCCCCATTTAACTTGGCAAAGCAAGTATTCCTGGTCGTAATGATGGTGAGGCGACCATCTGTCGGAGACCATCTCTGTCGGCCCCATTCACCTGCCAAAGCAAGTATTCCTGGTCGTAATGATGGTGAGGCAACCATCTCTGTCGGAGACCATCTCTGTCGGCCCCATTTCACTTGGCAAAGCAAGTATTCCTGGTCGTAATGATGGTGAGGCGACCATCCTGTCTGGAGACCATCTCTGTCGGACTCCATTTCACTTGGCAAAGCAAGTATTCCCGGTCGTAATGATGGTGAGGCGACTATCTCCCGTCGGACACCATCTCTGTCGGCCCTCATTTAACTTTGGCAAAGCAAGTATTCCCGGTCGTGAATGATGGTGAGGCGACCATCTGTCGGAGACCATCTCTGTCGGCCCCATTTCACTTGCCAAAGCAAGTATTCCTGGTCGTAATGATGGTGAGGCAACCATCTTCTGTCGGAGACCATCTCTGTCGGCCCCATTTCACTGGCAGGCAAGTATTCCTGGTCGTAATGATGGTGAGGCGACCATCTCTGTCGGAGACCATCTCTGTCGGCCCATTTCCTTGGCAAAGCAAGTATTCCTGGTCGTAATGATGGTGAGGTGACCATTCCGTCGGAGACCATCTCTGTCGGCCCCATTTCACTTGGCAAAGCAAGTATTCCTGGTCGTAATGATGGTGAGGTGACCATCTCGCCGGAGACCATCTCTGTCGGCCCCATTTAACATGCCAAAGCAAGTATTCCTGGTCGTAATGATGGTGAGGCGACCATCTCTGTCGGAGACCATCTCTGTCGCCTCATTTAACTTGGGCACCGGCGCATTCCTGTAATGATGGTGAGGCGACCATCTCTGTCGGAGACCATCTCTGTCGGCCCCGCTTAACTTGCCAAAGCAAGTATTCCTGGTCGTAATGATGGTGAGGCGACCATCTCTGTCGGATACCATCTCTGTCGGCCCCATTTAACTTGGCAAAGCAAGTATTCCTGGTCGTAATGATGGTGAGGCTACCATCCTGTCGGAGACCATCTCACGGCCCCATTTAACTTGCCAGTTAGTATTCCTGGTCGTTTTTATATCCAATAGTTCCTCTACTTATTTTCCACCATAATTTGCAAATAAATTCATTAAAATCCTTCAATGTGATTTTCTGGATTTTTTTTTGTTATTTTATTCTGTCATAGTTGAAGTGTACCATGATGATAATTACAGGCTTCTCATCTTTTAAGTGGGAGAACTTGCACAATTGGTGGCTGACAAAATACTTTTTGCCCCACTGTATGTATATTGAAGAGCATGGGCTGAAGTGGCATCCTGTTCCCCCACAGTCCTGAGAAAAGACATTCAAGTTTTTTTGCCAATTTTAACTGCACACTGTTTGTGTGTGTGTCATGTGTTTTTGCCCCAACACCGCTTTCCATCATTGTGTAGCAGACTGTCATGCCAAATTGAGTCTTCTTGTTTGTCTCTTACTCTCCTCTTCCTGCTGTGCGCTGACGGAACAGACACCGAGTGGGAGCAGGCAGCAGGCAGTCAGTTGGTCAGTAACGGAAAGCGGCACAGATAATATCGGTTTGTCTCACGCGTGCCCGCTTTCGTTAAACACTTGACGTAATTCTCTTTTCTCTGCTCTAATTCGGGAGAGGGGAGAAAGAGAGGAGAGGACAGAGAATGAGAGAGAGAGAGAGAGAGAGGGCTAAAGGAGGAATGGGTGAATGAGAGGAGCTGACGGAGGAGTAGAGACGTTTATTCCGGGCTGGTTTGGTTTCGTTCTAGTGACGAGAGAGTCAACAGCCTGATATACAGGCGGATTTACCTTCCTCCATCACGGCTCCAGAACAGTGGCTCACCTTCGCTCAACCTGCCCGCCCAGCAGCGCCCATCTCCCGGCGAGAGGTAAAACATAGACTCGCGGCGCTCTGGCCGAGTTGTTTTTCTGCGAAAGCACCGCTGATGGAACAGCGTAAGTTTCTAAACCTTAGTGAATTTATTTGTTGAAGGCGGGAAGGCTCTCCTTCTTCTCACTCTCTCCTTTCTCCTCCTCTATCTCTCATTATTTTCTTTACAAGGAGCCGCTATGTGTTGGAAATGTCTATTTACAAATTTGATCACATCGATCGGATTGATGTTTGGTGTTTCTATCTGCATTTCTCCGATGTCATTAATATCATCCAGCATGATTAAAATGACATGTTGTTGTAGGTATTTTAGTTTCATTGTAAACAGAAACAATCATTTGTTTAACATTTAACTGGTCACTCTGAGATGTGTATATATAGTGACCTTTCAATGGAA